>NC_056742.1:81400364-81422864 GCF_019279795.1 Protopterus annectens
GGCCACACGTTTGCAGAGTCCAGACAATTGCTGACACGGGTTCTGCACAGCCAGTACTTGCTAGGCATTCCTGCAACCCCTCAGTGTTGTGGCATGTTACTAGGCAGCCTGCATGACCAGTTTGCTACATGTGACATCATCTGTCTTGGATAGCCATCTGTTTATTTACTACATCATTCCTGTCCCATACATCCTTGACACATAAATGTCTGTCTGCCCTGTTTGCCATGGTTTATGCAATGGTGAGATATGGCTACATGTCCAGCTCACGGATGCTACCTGTCGAGTATGGGGCCCATGCTATGTCATGTAAGATATGTGCAAGCCACAGCTGCCTCTGTTGCAGGTAAGTGTGCATATTTGATGGCCAAATGTCTTGGACTCCAGACCAATACGTGGTGTGACATTGGGGACATGTACTTGCTGAAAGGTGCATTTCCATGACAAATGCATGCAGTCAGTACCTCAACAGCTGCTTCTACTATATTTTATCTGGAGTGTGTGCACACATATGCTTCCAGTGTTTCTGAAGGTATATATTCCCCATAGTTGCTGCCCTAACCTACGATTCCATATTACACACTCATTGCTCATGTCGGGAACACATTGCAGGTTTTAAGGGTAGTGGACTGCGGTATTATGATATGCCATAGTGTAGATCTGTAACAGTTGCCATTGTAATACTGGTATATACACTGTTGTAGCACTGTATAAGGGTGACATTTCACACATGTCCCTACTGTAGGCCATTTGTCCCAGCATTATGTTCATCTCTGTGGACACATTTTGCAATGACAGGATGTTAGTTATATTGCAGGTGTCTGACACATTCAGAAACACCATCATGGTTACCACTGTGATGCAGTGCAGTTTACAGCAACAATACATGAACATGTACGGCATGCATTATGGGCAGGTGTGTTTACTGTGTGCATGGAATATATACCATAGCCATAACATGACCGGTGTATTGGCAAGCCTGAACATAAACCATACTCACCAGTTACAGGCTGCTGCCTTGGAGGTATACCAGAGGGACCTACATAAGTGTGTGAGAGATGTGATGTCAGTAGCCACAGCTGTGTCATTAGTACAGGGTGGGTGCAGCATTACAGTACATCAACAGTACAAGTCCACAATACTGCAGCTTATGCACATCTGTTTATTACTACTATGCAGCAACAGACTACTTATATGTCATATCACATATGCATGATCTACCTGTACACATGCGGATGGATACACAACAGTGGTCTACTGATGTGCCCTGTGGCCTTACCTGCATGCTCCTCTGCTGGTGTGTGGGTAGCACCCACCTCCAGTATACTCTCCACCAGTTGTTGTGTGTTTGGGCAGGCAGGTGCCCACTAGGCTGGCGAGGAGCTCCTCAACACGTGTCGGGGGGGATGGATGACATGACCACTCCCTGTTGCGAGGTGATCCCTTGGACTGCAGCAGCAAGCCGACGGGCATTGCGAAGCAGGTCGCTGCAATGATGCCGGACCTGTTCATAACTGTAGTTATGCAGGCCAACATCATTGACCCTGTGGACTAGATCGTTCCATAGGACAGTCTGCTCCTGCTGCACATGGGCTATTCTGCCAAACAGCACCTAGTAGTGCTGTACCAGGTGTCTGATGATTACATCATTTTCATCCGCTGAATAGACAGGTAGTCTGCCATGTGACATCTTGCCTGAAAGACATAAAGATGGAAACAGATCTGAGCAACTCATACAGCAAGGTTACCATAGTTCTTAATACACATCTCTGTCTCCTCCCCACCATATCTGTGACAACAAACTGTTCACACAACTCAGTAGGTATGGCTACAGCTTACCTACCATTGGGACATATATCGTATTGTACCACACTTTGTGCTATGTGTTTGTAGCCATGTTCCCTGTGGGGGCACTATCATTGCTGGCCTGTTACGGACAATGTCACTTACATGCCATTGTAAGGGTCACTACGGTTCCATATATGCATGTCGTCTGTTTGCTATGTGATTGCTGCACATCTGTCATTATGTGTTATTAGAGATATCTATGCATGCTGTTGGACATGATCCGGGATTGTGTGGACTATTACTACCCACATATGTTCTATAACAGTGACACAATAGCATGTTTAGGGAACAGTTGCCAGCAGAACCACCTCTCCCACCTCATCTGGCCATGTTACCAGGCCACATCACATGTGGGACCCACCCTGGGGCCTCCTTATCTACTGGTCCTGCACTACTTTCAGGTGGAACCACCTCAGGGGATGGTGATTCCCCCCCCCCCGGGGGGCACACACAGACATGATCCTGTCACCCAAGGTCAGGTCCAGGGTCTGGTGCATAGGGAGCTCCACAGAAACTTGGGGGATATGCTACAGCACTTTGAGGCCCTTAATATACAATCACAAGATCCACATGCTCCTCCTGATCAGCCTCCAGCCCAGGCACCTTCAGGGCCGTGAAGCTGCTGTTGTGACTGGCAACGGGTGGGGGCCTTGTTCCCATTGTTTCCATATGGGGGCTCATGAGGCTACCACATCACAGACAACACACACCATCCTGGGTGTTTATCCATCACATGTGTCATATACCACCCCTGTAGGCTGTCTTCTCTATCTACCAACCCACCTCCACAAATATACCTGCTATCCTTCCCCAAATTCCAATTCCTACCTTCACAGACAAGGACAATGTGGTCCCAACAAGGGGATCACACATGAGATAACCATCCATGTTGCACACACTTACTGCTGTATATATATATATATATATATATATATATATATATATATATATATATATATATATATATATATATATATGTGTGTGTGTGTGTGTGTGTGTGTGTGTGTGTGTGTGTGTGTGTGTCTGTGTATGTGTGTGTATGTGTAGATGTGTGTGTGTGCACTGATATGTGTGATGTTCCCTCACGCATAATATGCAGCACTGTGATGCAAAAATAGGGGACATGTATTTATATACATATGTGTGTGTGTTTGTATATATGTAGACATACACACACATATATATATATATGTGTACAGGTATATAGTATGTTGTATATATGTGTTTATATATATATATATATATATATATATATATATATATATATATACATATGCATATATATATATATATATATATATATATATATATATATATATATATATATATATATACATATATATATATATAAATCTAGATATATATATATATATATATGTACATACATATAGGTGTCTGTATATCTGTAGACATACATGTATATATAAGGGTCTACTACGGTTGATTGAAAAATCACTTGATTGAAAATGAAATTACTAGGACCACTTCACTGAAAGCTCACTTCACTGAAAACTCACTTGACTGAAACTCATTTCACTGAAAGTCATAAATGACCTTTTCCCCACTGTAGTGCCACCCTGGAGTTAGCATATAAAGTAAGGGGGGTGTGGGGGGCACAGATCCCCCCACATATCTTGGTTATATATTCTCTTTTGGAAACAGTTATTTATTGCACTTGTAAGTATCACTGTGTATAGTTTAAAATGTTTATAATATGTGGGGGGCTGCGGCCCCCACCCCCCAATGTACCCCCACCCCCTTACTTTATATATTAACTCAAGGGTCGCACTACAGTGGGGAAAAAGCCATTTATGACTTTCAATGAAATGAGTTTCAAAGAAATGAGTTTTTAGTGAAGTGAGCTTTCAGTGAAGTGGTCCTAGTAATTTCATTTTCAGTCAAGTGAGTTTTCAATCAACCATAGTAGACTCATATATATATATATATATATATATATATATATATATATATATATATATGTATATATGTTTGTATGTATACACACATATATATATATATATATATATATATATATATATATAAATATATATATTTATATAATATATACACATATACATACCTATATATATATATATATATATATATATATATATATATATATATATATATATATAGGGTACATTCAGATAATCAGGTCCACAATCTCTAACTCTCCTTCCTGCATAGCTGCACTGTTCTCCCTTGCTACAACACAGACAGGTGCCACATATGGACACAGCCTAACATTAGGGGGGGGTATATATAGGGACAGATTGCAGGTAAGCCTTTTGCACACCTATGGCATTTCTGCATGCTACATTACACGTTAACTTGAGTGTCCTACAAATGGTGGGCTCTGGAACCCACATGTCCATCATTATGGCATTACTTCCACCAGCAGCTATTGGCCACAGTAATTTACATGTTTTCCATTACACAATGAACACTATTATGGCTTACATATTGTCAGTCAGTGCTGCTCTGCACAGTTGATGGGTATGGCCCACTACCCACAGGGTCAGACACTATTGTCCATAGCAGTTGTTCAGCTGGACATCATTAAAACAACAACACCTGATGGCACATATAAATCATTCCACATCATCGATCCCATTATTTTGGACCAAGTATTACAGTGAATTATATGCATATGTACTTCTCATACCTGTTGTGGGAATGATGTTTGTTCTGGATAGTTTGCTTGAAAATTTTTATTGGTGTGTGTTGTTTTTTTTTCCTTTGCCTTTGGCTTGGCGTTTAGCTTTCTTTCTTTCTTTCTTTCTTTCACTCACTCTCTCTCTCTATCTATCTATCTATCTCGTTCTCTCTCCAGTAAATGGACGGAGCTGCTTTGAATAGATTGCAGCATGGATTTTGTAGGTGATGCAGATGATCAGGTGATGGTCTCTGCAAAAATCAGTGTCCTCCACTTGCTACCTGCATGCAGCATGTTGTGTAGTACTTCCAATTACCACTTTCAAGACAACCCACTACTATAAATCCCTACATCATGTGGGTGTGGTCCATTTACTTTTCCTGTATGATAGACATCCTTCCTGTATGTGGGCAGCAGTGTTACAGACAGGAGATAGCAATACCTCTTACAAGAGGACTTGCAGACTCAGGCCAACTACATATTTGTATAAGGTTCCAGAACTACAGACATAGTGTGAGTAGTGTTGTTATATGCATTGTATAGCAACAGTGTTACAAGGTTTGTGTGTACATACTAGTTTAACATGGAATGTGGTCTGTCTGCATAGCTCTCAACTGTGGGCCTATCCACATGATGGCCAGAGGTGTGCCTGTTATGTTTTGTCTGTCCACTACACAGGTCGTATGTTTGATATATCACTGGCAGTTTGTGTGTTGAGTGCTATCAGTACATGGCTACATCCATTTGCGTTTCTGACTTCATATTCCTGATTAAGGGTATGTTGGAGACTATCCTGTAACACCAACAACTTGCTCAGTGTATGACAACACTATTTCACATATGGCCCTGTGTTCCGGCCTCTGTCCTCCACCTACATATCAGGCTTTGTCCATATGACATGCAGTCAGTGGTTGTTATGCAGTGGCCTGTGATTATGTCATACTGCCATTCCTGCCATCATTCCAGTGCTGTTGTGGCCCCCACACATATTGTGGAGTTGGGTCTGCACAAAACATGTGTGCCCTTCTGCAGTCCAGAGGTCAGTGTATATAACAGTGTTATATGCCCCTGTAAGTCAGTCTATGGGGGTATGCACCATAAATAACCTAGGGTGTTACAACATGTGAGAGATAGCAGTAGTAAGCTGCCTTAAGGTATATGGCTGTACATTACCATACATTTCACCTTGGGAACATTGCTGGTCTACTGCTTACTGCCATACAGACTGTTTTGTTTGTCAGTGTGATTGCGATGTTTTCAGTTATGCATTGTTATGTAACAGTGCATCCCATTGTGTCAACTTAAGTCTTTCCCCCCTAGGGATTGCGTACAGAGTGTAGTTAGAGGCTGCTGGACTATACATATGCATTACTTACTGTTGATTGATTGTTATCCTGTGGCCCAGTCTGTCTTTACTGCTGTACTACTTGCAGGCCTTGGCCTGGACAGCAACATATGTTATGCTTTCGGATTACTGTATTAAATGATCTGCTTGAGAATTGCATTAATCTGTGTGTATGTATTTCAAAGTCTAAACAGCTATATGACATGGCATATACAGCTGTAATAGTTCACAAATAAAACTTTCTTATGTATGGAAACCTGTGTGTGGTGTCATATCCTTTGACTTCTCTGTGGGTATATGTTTCAGGCAACAATTGTCTTTTGTATGGGTGACTCATACACTGTCCATTTGATAAGGTGACAACTGTAGGAATACTGGCTGTTCAGTATGGTGTGCACCCTCTAAATATGCATCGTCCTATACATATCTATGTGTGTGTATGTGCAGTTACACACACATATATATATATATATATATATATATATATATATATATATATATATATATATATATATATATATATATATATATATATATATATATATATATATATATATATATATATATATATGTATCTGCATATATGTGTGTGTGTGTATATGTATTTTTGGAATGTTTATTGCTTCCACATTGTACATTCCTATGGTAGCTAGAGTGTACTGCATGATATGATACTGATACCATCCTGAAATCATACAGGTGAGATGGATTACTATGAAAGTCGTATGCCCATGTTGTGTCGGGTCCTGGGCATGGGACTTGCAACAGTTGGCATTGTATTGCAGGGCAGATCTGTTTTGCTGTATGGTGATATCAATACTTACAAGACATATTTAGCTTGGGCCCCCTCACCCCCATTAACGGTGCCTTTGGTCATATATGTATTTGTTATGTTCTCTTTTACATATATATATATATATATATATATATATATATATATATATATATATATACATACATATATATATATATATATATATATATATATATATATATATATATATATATATATATATATATATATATATATATATATATATATATATATATATATATATATATATATATATATATATATATATATATATATATATATATATGTATGTATATCTATATATATATATATATATATATATATATATATATATATATAAATATCGATATAAATATATATATATGCACACACACACATTCATCTACATGTATAAATACATTTCCTGTACTGTTGAATGACTGTGCTGGATGATATGTTTGTGAAAACATCAAGGTTATGTATATTTGACGTGGCTTAGTAATTAATCACTTTGGCTGTGTTGTGCAGGGGTCCTGGGTTCGAGCCTGTCAGAGGCTGTTTATTTTGTTGCTGGGCAGAACAAGGGCCGTTGGATACAGAGTGATTAAGGCACTTTTAAGCAGTTGTAAGCAGGTTTGTGCAGGTTTGCATGGAGGTAAGCACTGCTAACTTCCAGTTACAGTTTCTTATACTGATTTAGCTTCCCAATTGCTTAACCTTTGTAGGCATTGCTTACCCCTGTGCAAACAAGCTTAAACCCACTTACTGCTGCTTAAAGATATTTACTCCCGCTTACTCCCGTACTAATTTCTTTAAAAGAAATGAAAAAGGGTTGATAGAAAAGTGGTGAAAAAGGGGCACAAAGAGGGAAAGACATTAGTTAAAATAGCTAGGAATGTGCAGGACGGGTGTAGGAAAGGTCCATAGATGCCCATTTCTTCTACAGCAACAGCTGTGCATATTCACTGAATTTGGAGATAGCTTTGGACACTCAGACATCTGAGAGAGGGGTGAGAACAACAGTAATATGTTGTGAAGCCAATTAGACCAGATTACATGTGTCCAGTGAACATGTGTGTGAAATGGACAGTTATGTATGGGGCGAGATTTTTTTTTGGGAACAGATTGCCTTTTTTTTCAGGTGAGAGTGGGATGTTGGGGAGGGATAGTAGATATATTTGGGGAGGTAGGTTGGGTAGGATAACAGACAAGATGGACAAGACAGCATACAGGGGCAGTATATTACACATGTCGGGGGTAAACACCTTGATGGGGAGGGGTGTTTGGAAATCAGAAGCCCATGAGCCCCTTAGTGGATACAGTGGGACTGAGGTCCCCACCCATGGGCAGTCACCACTGCACCTTCATAGCCCCGAAGGTGGCTGTGCTTGGGGCTGAGTAGGAGGGCCAGGCCGACCCTCTAGTTGTGACACGCAGCCATCAAGCTGACATAGCAGATCTCCAAACTCCCTGCAGAGCTCGCTATGCACCACGCCCCCGATCTGGCGACAGGTGACATTGTCCTGTCCACATCCACTCCTGGGGGGTTAGCCCCATCCCCTGAGGCAGTTACACCCGAAGGTGGTGCAGGACCAGTGTACGAGGAGGTCCCAGGTTAGGCCCCAGATGTGCTGGTGCCCGGTGCCTTGGCCAGATGAGGTGGGACAGGTGGGTCTGCCTGGACCGGCCTTCCCAAACGTGCTATGGTGTTTCAATTTTGCAACATATGTGGGTTAGTAATAGCCAACACATTCCAGGATTATGTATAACAGCATGCATAGATATTCCCATTAACCCAAAACACCAGATATGGAACAGTTGCATAGCAAGCAGAACACATGCATATATGGAACCATAGTGTCCATTACAACAGCATGCAGGCACATTGATGGCAGCATGCAACTGATGTGGGAGTATTTCAACATGTCACATGCATAAAAACAAATTTAAGTATTTATCAAACAATAGGACATATGTCCCAACAGTAGATTGAATGGAGCACATATCGACTGAGTTGTGTATTTAGTTTATTGTTGCAGATATGGTGGGGGGAGAGAAAAATATCAATTAAAAACTAATATATTCCTGTAGTTCTCATTACTTTCCTAGTCAGTGCTGTGATCTGTAACTTACAGGTATTAGTACATTACCCTATGGCCTTAGTTTGGACAGTGGTATTGATGTAGACAACTACATACATGAACTGAGTTTTACCTGAAGTATATACCTCTTATCTGGTATACCTATGGAGGTATTGTTTTTTAACACTACTTAACTGTTTCTACACATATTCCCAGATTCCAGGTTGATGTTATGCACATACCTGTCCATCTCTTATTGCACACACTCTGGGCATGTCTTGACCACATGCAGGTGAACCGGGACATAGTTTGACTATTGCCCTTTTAAACCTTTGGTAAGTTGTACAATGACAGGTTTGTTTTCATTGACATTTTCCAAATATGTACAGGCCTGACAGTCAGTTATATGACATAAAATGCTGCTTACCTGTCAGAGATTAGCGCACTCATTTGCCAGGGGAAAAGGGTAACAGCCGGCAGATATGGGCCAATTAACTGGACATTCTGGACAATTCTGTACACTTGTAGGTATGATTCTGCATACAGCTTAATACCACTCCCAGGATTCAAACCATGGCTGTGTCTGCTAAAAATAAAACAGTGTCCATCACAGTTGAGTGTGCTATATAGATATTGTTGTGTATCTCCTCTCTGATTTCAGTCTATAAGTCTCCTGTGGTTTTACAATCTGACCTTGTAATTACAACACTCTTATACAGGATTTCCTAGACAGTTTTATTATGTAGCACAGTGTGGGTGACAGTGATGGGTAATGCCTTATTATCCAGAGCAACTGCAGCACTAACAATGCCATACAATACCAGAGTAAACTGTACCAGTACAGGATAACAATCTTTAATTTCTAGGCACAGTTTTCATATCTGACAGACCTGTGGGGGCAATGTTTGTTAGCACTACCTGAATGTTGCCACACATATTACCAGATTCCAAATTAGTATTATGCACATAGGTCTCACTCTAGGTCTAACTCTGTTACTGTACACACTCTGGTCACATTTTCACAACATGGGGGTGGAGATGGGACATACTTGGCTTATTACTATCATAACATTTTGGGGAGTTGCTAGAGTAACTGGTTTGTTCTTATAGATGTCTGACAATCAGTTGTATTTCTTATTTGCTGCCTAAACATCTGGGATCATCCCACTAATTTGCCAGGGGGACAGGGTGACAGGCAGTGGATATGGGCCAATTAACTGGACATTCTGGACATATCTGTACAGTTGTGGGGTATGATTCTGCATATAGCCTACTACCACTCCCAGGATTCAAACCATGGCTGTGTGTGCTAAAAATACAACAGTTCACATCTCAGTTGAGTGTGCTATTTGGATCATGTTTTCTGTCTTTTCACTGTTTTCTGTCCAAGTCACTCTCAGTTGTACTATTTGACCTCTTGTAATTACAACAGTCATAGACAGACATTCCTACTCATTTTATTTATGTAGCACAGTGTGGGCAACAGTGGTTAATACAACAGTACTATTAAGAGATTGCAACTCTACATTACCGTATGATACCAGAGTAAACACATGCAGTCCAGTAGTTAGACCTTTATTGTCAGGCTATTATTCTTTTATTTACATACATCCTATATGAGACTCTTCCTGCCATATTCTCTGGTGTATGCAGTACATGCCTTAAACAGTAGAGGTTTTATACAGATGATTAACTTACTACTACTTTTAGATTTATTTCGTATGACAGTACATGCAAGAGTATTGCTAACATGCCTTGCGTCACAACCACTGCAGTCTACAGGCATGGGCTTCCTGGTTTGCAGCCCACTCATCTGCCACTGTGAAAGACATAAGAGGAATATTTAGCAATAGCTATCCATAATATACATGATCTGGCAATTAAACAGGTAGTGGACTGATACTTATACACAGCTGGGACATCTGCTATCCTCCTAGCCTCTTGGATCCACTGATCCAAGAGATCCCTCTTTCTCCACTTCAGGTCAGCATAGTGATGCCTGACCTGCTCACCAGTTTGAGGTATGCCAGTGGCATTGGTGAGGTCACGGGCGAGACGGTCCCAGGATTCCACTTTGTATTGGGAACCCTGGTACTGGCCTTGCAGCAGTCTCTGGTCATGGTCTTTAACAAGGAGTCCTGCCATGTCTCTGGACTCCTGGATGACCCAGAGCTGTGCCCAAAAGTGTACACCCTCTCCCATACCAGTCATAGTGCCTACAGGAGGAAACTGCAATCAGTTATGAGATGTATTCCCACCTGTTGGGTTTAAATAGGGCCAATTTCACATACTTTGCCATGATTGGATGGTTTTGAAAATGCTAAGCTATGGGCAAACCTGCCTGCCTGAAGTTGGCATTGCTTAAAGGGGTATACCAATGGGCAAACTGATTTAGCTGGCCTATACATTGCTTACACCTAGTAAGCTGGGCTGTGCAATGCTTAGCTTTGCTTAATTTTTAATTTGCATACTATTTGCTGTTTGGCATTTATTTATTATTCATTACGTGTTATATATGTGTTTGGTATCCATGATTCATGTGTACATACACTGTATGGGGTCCTTGTGTTTATTAGGGGATTTCAACACTTTGTTACAATGACACCTTACATCTGGGCTTAATGCAGTACTCCAGTTTACATATTTATGTTATGTAGTAGGTCGTACAACATAAAACTGTATCTAGAGTCCTTTCACATGTTAAGTTTGATTTTCCTATAGTGAGGATCTGTTTGGTGATACCTCAATCTTATGTACTGCTGTTATGGCTTAGTGGTTAACTACTGTGACTATAGTGTACAGGATCCTGGGTTCAAGACCTGCAAAGGCTGTTTATTTTGTTTCTGGCCAGAACAGCGGCTGTTGCATACAGAGTGATTAAAGCACTTTTAAGCAATTGTAAGCAGGTTTGTGCTGGTTTGCGTGAAGGTAAGCAATGCTAACCTCTGGTTAAATATGCTTACAGAGAGTTAGCTTCAATATTGCTTAACCTGTGTGCGATTTGCTTACCCCAACTCAAACAGGCTTAAACCCACTTACTACTGCTTAAATATGCTTACTCTTGCTTAAAAGTGCTTACTCTCACTTACCCCTGCACTAATTTAGATAGTAATGTAAAATGGTTCTTGGGAAGGTGGTGGATTTGGACACTCTATGGATTTATCATTCATTACACATTGTACCTTCGATTTGTATCCCTGATTCCTATGTACATATACTGTATGGGGCACTTGTGATCATCTGTGGATTTTACAACATTATGACAATGACACCTCACATCTGCATTTAATGCAGTACTCCAGTTCACAAATATTTGTTATTTAGTAGGTTATGCAACAAAAAATATTGTTCATACAGTGATTTGTCATGGAAAATGGAATGTACTGGAGTGAGACTCAAACCAGGAATGACTGCTCATAAGCGAATGCTCTGCCCACTACACTATTGCAGTGCTGCCTTATTTGCATATATCTTGATATTTATCCTCTTGTGCCATTTAAGCTGCAATAAACGCAGCTAAGCAATGGGCAAACCCACGCACCTATGGTTAAATTTTATCTGTTTGATAAAAAGAAAATTAGCTTGTTTATACTTTATATTTTAATTATTGCTCTTATAAACTTGGGGGGATGTTGATAGGGGTATGCAAACACCTATGAGCAGTCTCGCTCATTCTTATTGCTAACCTACTGTTCTTGCTTGCAGGGGCGTGTATATTCTGAGAGCTCTGCTCTCAGACATGTCCCCTGCACTCGTACATGCTCCCTGTCTGTTTAGGAACTCAGCTGCTCCTAATCGGCCGCTTCTGTGCAGGACTAAGCTAGTCCTGCATGGAAAAATAGTGAATCCGGGGGCTACTCCTTTGATTTTTGTATTGTTATGTATTGAATCTGCCAATATTTCAATAGCCAAATCAAATAGAATTGGTGACATGGGGCATCCTTGTTTAGTACCCTTTGTTATATGTATAGATTCAGAGGTGAAAGGACCTAGCTTAACATATTCTAAATTATTTGTATATATATTCTTTAGTAGATAAACAAAGGAAGGAGAAAATTCAAATAACACCAGAACTTTGAATAAATAGTCCCAATTTAGGGAATCAAAGGCTTTCTCTATATCTAAGCCAGTTATGAATGTTTCTTTATTTTCTTTATTAACATAATCTATAAGAGAAATTATCTATTTAATATTGTCATGTGTGTGTCTATGATATATAAATCCAGTTTGATAATTATTTATTATTTTGGATAGTGGTATTTTCATTCTATTAGTTAATATTGTCATAAATATCTTACAGTCATTATTTAATAATGATATACGTCTATATGAGGTACAGAGGTTTGGGGATTTGTTTTCATTTAGGATTGGAGTGATTAAGGAATATCTTCAAGAGGGTTGTATTAAAGCTTGTGACTGAATTTCTAATAGAGTTTTATGGAAGAGGGATAGTATCTTTGAAGGAAAATGTTTATATATTCCCATAATTATGCCATCTATACCTGGAGCTTTATTATTTTCACCATCTTTTATTGTATCTGTAATTTCTTTGTAGGATATGGGTGCTTGAAGATCTAGTTTTAATTTTTCAGGTATTTTTTTATATATTAGAACATTTTTCCTCTATTTTTAATTGATCGATATGTATATTTTCTTTTTGGAAATGTTCCATATAGTGATTTCTATAGGCATCAAGAATGTCACCTATATACGAGACATTTTCCCCTTTCTTTTCATGGAAGATGTTTTTAATGTTGTTAGCTTTTGATTGCATTTTGATTCTTGTGGATAAATTATGTAGATATTTGGGAGAAGTGGCTAAGGTATTAATTTTTAGTTTTTCTAAACTAAACTAGTTTTATGTGTTAGAATTACATTGTATTTATTGTTTAATACTTCTGCTTTCTTTTTCATTTCCAAATGATTTTGATTTTTTTCAGCTTTTACTGACAAAAGTTTGGATTGTAGATCTAATAATTCAGAATCCCATTGTCTGATTTTTTTATATCAAGTTAGGGTTTTACCATATATGTAAGCTTTTAATGAGTCCCATATCATTGTTTTATTTATCTCTGTAGTATAATTAATTTTTAAGAAGAGCTGTAATTCAAATAACCAGGGTGTGAACTCTTTAATTTTTGTTATATATGCTGGAATTCTGGAGTTAAAGATTAATGGTTTGTACCCATTTTGAAGTTTTAGTATCAATTAATTGTGGTCTGAAAATGGGCAGGGAGTGTTTGAGAAATTAATGATTTTAGAGTGTAAGTCATGGGCAGCAAATATTTTATCTATTCTAGTTTGGGTACCAAATCTGTGATCTTAATGGGAAAACAACAAAGATTTATCTTCCTTAAATTTGAAAGTATCTACAAGATGAAATGATTCTACCCACTTGTTTAAAGCTTTTGATACAGCAGATGTATGCAGCGGTCTTTTATTTGTAGTTTCAGAAATATCAAATATACAGTTAAAATCTCCTTCTAATATTAAGTTGCCTTTATAGTTACTGGAAATGAAATGCAAGTGTTTTTTAACAGTTCATGATCCAATGCCTGGGAACCAGTATAGATTAGCTAGGGTCCATATTCTGTTATTATATTTAACTATTACTAATGCCATAAGGCCTTCTTTATCTTCATACTTATACATGATTTCTCAGTTAATCACATTTGTTTTCCATAAAATTGCTACCCCTTTTGTCTTTGTCTTATAAGTGGATTGCGCCAATACCGTATATTCCTTAGGATTCCATTTGTAATTGTCATTTGTTTTGAAATGAGTTTCTTGAAGGAAGACAATTTGTGCTTTGTTCAGTTTTAAATATTTCAGTAGATTTGATCTCTTGCTAGAATTGTTTAAGCCATTAGTATTTAAAGATAATAAAGTTAAATCCATCTCAGGTTATTTAGACTATGTATTTTTTGTTTTATTGTGACTATTAAACATTTTCCTTTGATAACTATAAAGTAGATGTTTGAGCTTTTAAAGGAAATTATCAGTTTTATATTTTGAGTGTTTACCAATAAAGTAATGTTTTGGTCAGGCATACTAAAAATGTTTTTGTGAAATTAATTTAAATTAATAAATGTTAACAAAACTAAGAACCACACTAGCCATGGAATGAAAATAATTCATAATCTGATGGATAAATCTAAGTCCATTTATTATCTCTCATACCTTGACAATCCAGAACATCTGAGCTCCATAAATTTAATTCTCATATGGAGATATTTGTAATAGGAAAAAGCAAAATTTATATTATTTTGAACAGATATGGTACTATTGTTGATTAGACAGAATTCTAATACAATATAAATGTCTACTTATTGTATAAGCAACTATTTACATGAAAGATAGAAGACAAGCAATTCGATCATAGTAAATTAGGATGTATCATATATAAAACCTCAGTAAAAGATTATATCACACAGTTATTTAACATATTCACTCTTATTGATGATTACTTAATATAAATAGATGGTAATAATATTTATACCTAATGTTTATAATACAATATATTTTACTGGATATATCAGAAGTTATATTTCATTGTTTGCCAGCATTTAAGTAATCACTTTGTTAATAACTTACTTAAAGCATCAAGTTTGTTTTATGTAAACATTGATGAAAGTTAGTGCATTTTAATTATCAGTGCATCCCTCTTCCCCCATTTCCTAACATAAAGATTTTCATATCTGTCATTTCTTATTATAAAATGAGTGAAATTATAGGTTAAAAACAACAAATTCACTTATTGTGATTAATAATTACAAGTTCCCTTTCCATATTCATAAATTGCCATTTTATGGCATATACTGAAAGTTTTTAGATTTAAATGGCAACATTCTATTTTGTATAATCAGCAAAGATTAACTGACTGATTATTGTTGATTTAATACTATTTGTTCAGAATGTGATTGTTACATTCTGTGACATTCCTAGTTCAGGCTTCTATTGTTTCTCTTGAACAACTTTGTCAGTTTGATGTCATGTATAAAACATTAGTTATCTTGGTAGCAGCTTAAGTATTATGTATGTTCAAGATGTGTTACAAAACCACAATTCAAGTTAAAGCAATTATATGACTTGTTATGCACATTTACTTATATGAGAAAATCATGATTCCCCTTGATGTTCAGTATAGTGCATGTCATATATAACAAGTTAAAACAGTAGCATTATTATACTCAAGCCCATGTTATTAAACTGAGTGTCTATTGTCAATTTAATACTATTTGTTCAGAATATGATTGTTACATTCTGTGACATTTCAAGTTCAGGCTTCTATTGTTTCTCTTGGACAACTTTGTCAGTTTGATGTCATGTATAAAACTTTAGTTATCTTGGTAACCGCTTAAGTACTATATATGGTCAAGACGGGTTACAAAAACTACAATTCAATTTAAAGCAATTACATGACTTGTTATGCATATTTACTTATATAAGAAAATCATCATGCTTCCCCTTGATGTTCAATGTAGTGTATGTCATTTATGACAAGTTAAGACAGTAGTGTTATTATACACAAGCCCATGTTATTAAATCCTGTGTTTAATATCTAAATTCAGCAGACTGCTTCATCTTATATGACGATTATATATTTTATGTCTAGATTTACTAAAATCATGCATTGCATAACTATTGTGTTTTTTTTTTTTTTTTTTTTTTTTTTTTGCTGTTGCTTAATTATTTGAGAGACCACAAGGTGTAGTGTTTATTCTTATTATTAGCTCCTTCCAATCATGTTTATACAGTCCATAGACTTTAAATTATGAGACCCTTCTAGTTTCTTATTTGTTATAAGCATATTTCCATCCTTAAATACACACATATCACTACATCAAGCATCGGCAATAATGCCCATACAGTTATGGCAGAATACCATTCATTAATTCAAATGGTATGTTTCCAGGCTGTTCTTAAATATCCAAACCAATATTTTTCATGTTCCATTTTACCAGCCTGTTCCATGCAGTGGCCACTCTGCCAGTGAACCACTCAATACACCCTCCATTCCCACAAATATTTCCACAAAGGAAATCCGATGACTCTCCAGCACTTCCCAGTGACCCCAAACACCCCTAGAATCAGCTATCCCATATGCCCAACATGTCCGAGCAAGCTCACCTCCCAGAGCACTGCAAAGGGTACTGCACAAGACCAAGTGTTCTTAGTCTTTCACAATAACTCAGACTTCCACTCTTATGTAAGTCCTTAATGTGTTTGGACCAAAATACATTTTAAATAAAAAATTGTGCTTATTATTATTTTTTTTTATCAAGAATCAACTTAATGAGCTAAACAAAGTGTTGGGAGACCATCAATATGTGTATATGTGGTTTAAAACAGCCTTTTTATTATATATATATATATATATATATATATATATATATATATATATATATATATATATATATATACATATATATATATATATATATATATATATATATATATATATATATATATATATATATATATTTTTTTTTTTTTTTTTTTTTTTGTTTAAACCAAAAACGTGATTGCCGAGAATCATCTCAGAGGCTCCTCAGAGCTGTTAAGCATTATCATCACTCTGTCTCCATTACCATAGCAACCTGAGAACATCTGTTTCTGTTAGTGTGTCTGTGTACTGCATACCAGAGGCTCATGATGCACCTGAAGCAAAGCTTCACTTCACTGCAACTTTAAGCCTAAATTCACACCCTTTCAGCAAGGGAGCAGCCAGGAAAAGAACAGAGAGCAAACAGACCAAAAAAGAAAAAAAAAAAAACTCCCAACAAGCCGCCACAACAAGAGACAGCACACTCTTCCAGCCCTCCCACCTCTCACTCAGCAGATGTACAAACAAACCATTCTCTGCCAAAATATCTCAAATCACAGTTCTATCTACCCCCTTCCCCGGATCCAGGCTAAAACACTAAATGTCTCTTCTTAATTCACAAGCATCAGTAAACCTCGATCACACGCCACAGCCCACAGCTTCCCAGAGATGAAAACTGCAACATATAACAGCTGCCAGACACAGCTGCATCCACATACACCGTGTCAGGCTTAATCAAACAGCACTCAAAGCTATGATACCTGCCATAATTGATATTAACTATGTTTAGACAGAATAATAATGACATTTGTACAAGCTGTCAGACACAGCTGCATCCACGCACACCATATCAGGATTGATCAAACAGCACTCTTAGCTATGATATCTGCCATAATTGATATTAACTATATTTTAACAGAATAATGATGACATTTGTACTAAGAGCTTGCTACTATTATTTAACCAGAATATACATGACATTTTTAAATCATACTTTAACTGAAGAAGGCATTAGTCTCCATGACAGCATTTTTTTTCGAAACACTTTACTGTTACTGCTATAATATATGATGTTACATTTGATTCTGAACTCTGATGAATGGTAACTTGTTGAATTAGTTAATTAATTGCTTACATTATTATAAGTAAAATCAATGAAAAATGATCAAGATAAGTATTCATTGAGTTCAAGTAGGGGAATAGAAACTTCTATGTTTGTATTATATGTTGCTTTGTTTGGCTTATATATAATGTAAATAGTAACCCATCTTGACCTACCTTTGTTTGTGAAGAATTATTGGACTCTTTGTACATTCTGAATAAATCATTACTGTTTCTCAGTTGTTTAAGAAACCCTTTTTTTTAAAATAAAAACAGATGACAAGTGATGCACCATATCAGTTGATACTTTGAGAGATGTAGTTGTAAGAGTTATTTTTTGGGGACAACTATCTTGGAATCAGTTTTTTGTTTCTTCTTTCTAGCATCAGTCCAATGATTTGTTTATTTTATTATTTTAAGAGTAGGGGCCATCCATTCCATTTCTTCTGGGATAGACACTATGTTGTTGTTTTTGATGAATATAGTAGCTTTTTCTAAGTCATTAAAGGTTCTCAACTCATTGGCAAAAAGTAATTTTATCTTGGCTGGAAATGTCAGCTGTGCTTTAATGTTGTTTTGGTTTCAACAGTTTTATTATTGGCCAGACTTTTTTCCTTTGTTCTAGTATTCTGGAAGAATAATCATTGTCAAACCTTATCAGGCTTTGATTGTATTTTAAGGGTGATTTTCTCCAAGCAGATTTTAATATTAGTTCCTTGTCCAGAAATGAAAAAAATGTTATGACTATGGATCTAGGTGGAGTATTTGTTGAGTAAGAAGCAGGTTTCCTCAGTGCTCTTTCAATTCCAAATGAAAGTCCCTCTTTCAAGTCTAAAAATTCGGGAATCCAGGTTTTTCAGAATGAAATAATGTCTTCATCTTCAGTGTTTTCAGGCAGACCAAAGATCCTTATGTTATTTCTCCATTCCCTGTTTTCTAAGTCATCTATTTTGTTAAGCAGCCATGTATTCTGTTTAAGCAGAAATTCTTTTTGGAATTCTTCCTCTTTGAGTCTCCCTTCAATGTAATTTAAAGAAGTCTCTATATTTGTTATTTTTGTATGGTGTTGGTGTAATAGTTCCTTAACAATATCAGTCTGTTCTTTAGAATTTAATTTGAGGTTTTCTAAGTCATTTTTAAAGCCATTCATCTTCAAAGATAGTTCCTGTAAGGTAGATGTCATCAATTGCAGTTTTTTTTTTCAAAGCAGCATCTGGGTGAGAATTCCTTGAGTTGTTCATATTCAGTGACTTAATATATCTCCAAGTTACTTGACAGGAAAATTTTGTATATCTCCACCAAAATTGCTATTTATGTAGTTTAGTAGTTTATCTATAGATTTCTGACATTTTAAACTTGAAAATAATACAAATTTCCTATATTATTATAAGGGCATCTGGTGTAAAACTTCATCAAATTATTAATGCGGACAGCAGTAAACATTTACATACCGGATCAGTCGAGGCCCGGGTTAACAACGACCACCACCAGTACTGTTAGCCAACAGGGTGCTGGCAGAAATTGGGCTACTGTTGGCCAAAGGAGGAGAAGAGGCAGAAGGTATGGCCGAAGGCAGGAAGAGAGGAGAAAGGCTAGGACTGTGGTAGTGAGGGTTGGAACTTTGAATTTTGGCAGTATGACTGGTATAGGGAGAGAGCTAGCTGATATGATGGACAGAAGGAAGGTTGATATATTGTGTGTGCTAGAGACCAGATGGAAGGGGAGTAAGGCTAGGTGTATCGGAGGTGGGTTCAAATTGTTTTATCATGGTGTGGATGGGAGGAGAAATGGCATAGGAGTTATCTTGAAGGAACAGTATGCTAAGAGTGTTTTGGAGGTGAAGAGAATGTCAGATAGAGTGATGTTTATGAAGCTGGAAATTGATGGTGTAATGATGAATGTTGTTAGTGCATATGCTCCACAAGTTGGGTGTGCGATGGATGAGAAAGAAAAATTTTGGAGTGAGTTGGATTAAGTGGTGATGACTGTACCTAAGGGTGAGAGTGTGGTGATTGGAGCAGATTTCAATGGGCATGTTGGTGAAGGGAACAGAGGGGATGAGAAAGAGATGGGTAGGTATGGTGTTAAATAAAGGAATGCAGAAGGTCAGATGGTAGTGGATTTCACAAAAAGGATGGACATGGCTGTGGTGAATACGTATTTTAACAAGAGAGAGGAGTATAGGGTGACATACAAGAGTGGAGGAAGATGCACACAGGTGGATTATATCTTATGTAGGAGGGCCAGTTTGAAGGAGATTGGAGACTGTAAAGTGGTGACCGGGGAAAGTGTAGTTAGGCAGCATAGGATGGTGGTTTGTAGGATGACGTTGGTGATCAAGAAGTGGAGGAGGAGTGTGAAGGCAGCACCAAGGATCAAATGGTGGAAATTGAAAAAGGGTAATTGTGAGGTGGAGTTCAGGGATGAGTTAAGACAGGCACTGGGTGGCAGTGAAGAGTTACCAAGTAGCTGGGTAACTACAGCAGAGCTAGTAAGGGAGACAGCTAGAAAGGTGCTTGGTATGACATCTGAACAGAGGAAAGATGACAAGGAGACATGGTGGTGGAATGAGGAAGTACAGGAGAGTATACAGAGAAAGAGGTTGGCAAAGAAGAAGTGGGATTGTTAGAGAGATGAAGAAAGTAGACAGGAGTATAAAGAGATGAGGTGCATCACAAAGAGAGAGGTGGCAAAGACTAATTGATAAGGCATATGAAGAGTTGTATGAAAGGTTGGACACTAAGGAGGGAGAAAAGGACCTGTACCAATTGGCTAGACCAAGGCACCAAGTTAAGAAAGATGTGCAGCAGGTAAAGGTGATAAAGAATAATGAGGGAAACATACTCACAAGCGAGGAGAGGGTGTTGAGCAGATGGAAAGAGTACTTTGAGGGGTTAATGAATGAAGAGAATGAGAGGGAGAGGTTGGATGATGTGCGGATAGTGAATCATGAAGTGCAATGGATTAGCAAGGAGGAAGTAAGGATAGCTATGAAGAGGATGAAGAATGGAAAGGCTGTTGGTCCAGATGACATATCTGTGGAAGTATGGAGGTGTTTAGGTGAAATGGCAGTGGAGTTTTTAACCAGATTGTTTAATGAAATCTTGGAAAGTGAGAGGATGCCTGAGGAATGGAGAAAAAGTGTTTTGATACCGATTTTTAAGAATAAGGGTGATGTGCAGAGCTGTAGTAACTACAGAAGGATTAAAATGATCAGTCACATCATGAAGTTATGGGAAAGAGTAGTGGAAGCTAGGTTAAGAAGGGACGTGATGACTAGTGATCAGCAGTATGGTTTCATGCCGGGAAAGAGCATTACAGATGCGATGTTTGCTCTGAGAGTGTTGATGGAGAAGTACAGAGAAGGTAAGAAGGAGCTGCATTGTGTTTTTGTAGACTTAGAGAAAGCATATGATAGGGTACCTAGAGAGGCGTTGTGGTATTGCATGAGGAAGTCGGGAGTGTCAGAGAAGTATGTAAGAGTGGTATAGGATATGTACGAGGGTAGTGTGACAGTGGTGAGGTCTGCGGTGGGTGTAACGGATGTGTTTAAGGTGGAGGTGGGATTACATCAAGGATCTGAGTTCTGAGCCCTTTCTTATTTGCAATGGTGATGGACAGGTTGACAGACGAGATCAGACAGGAATTCCCGTGGACTATGATATTTGCAGATGACATTGTGATCTGTAGTGAGAGTAGGGAACAGGTGGAGGAGACCCTGGAGAGATGGAGATATGCTCTAGAGAGAAGAGGAATGAAGGTCAGCAGGACTAAGACAGAATATATGTGTGTGAATGAGAGGGAGGATAGAGGAATGATGAGGATGCAAGGAGTAGAGATGGTGAAGGTGGATGAGTTTAAATACTTGGGATCAATAGTTCAGAGTAATGGTGAGTGTGGAAGAGAGGTGAAGAAGAGAGTACAGGCAGGATGGAGTGGGTGGAGAAGAGTGTCAGGACTGATTTGTGACAGACGAGTACCAGTAAGAGTGAAAGGGAAGGTCTACAAGAGAGAAGTGAGACCAGCTATGTTATATGGGTTGGAGACAGTGGCACTGACAAAAATGCAGGAGTTAGAGCTGGATGTGGCAGAGGTAAAGATGTTAAGATTTGCACTGGGTGTGACGAGGGTGAACAGGATCAGGAATAAGTATATTAGAGGGTCAGCCCAGGTTGGAAGCTTTGGAGACAAAGCCAGAGAGGCAAGAGTACATTGGTTTGGGCATGTGCTGAGGAGGGATGCTGAGTATATTGGGAAAAAGATGCTAAGGATGACGCTACCAGGTAACAGGAAAAGAGGAAGGCCTAAGATAAGGTTTATGGATGTGGTGAGAGAGGACATGCAGGTGGA
>NC_056742.1:81427864-81560364 GCF_019279795.1 Protopterus annectens
TATTTGGTTACCCTGGATGTTAATATGCTCTTCACAGTCATTCCAAATAAATATGGTGTTGAGTCTGTCAAGAGCTTTTTAAGGAGTTATAGTGATTATAGCAGTGAAACGATTAGTCTTATTTGCTTTTTATTGGAACTTGTTCTTGAATATAACATTTTTATGCTTAATAATGCATTCTATTGGCAGAAGCTGGGCATCGCAATGGGGTCGCCCTGTGCTGTTATGCTAAATTGGTCATGGCAAACTGGGAAACTACCTTTGTGAGGAGTAATCAAAATTTTTTTTAACTTATTTAAGATTTTATAAATGTTTTGCAGATAATATCTTTATTTTGTGGGACGGCACAATAGAATTGCTTAATGATTTTATTGAATATATGGAAAGCTGTAGCACTTGTTTTGGATTTATGTATATATATAAAGCTGCTACTTTTATTTCAACCTTACTGACATTAGTAACTAAACTTCATTACACTGACCATGCATTCTCCGTTCTAGCACCTAAACATAGAAGTCCAAAATTACTCAGACTTCAGACAACAACACAAGGAACACCTCTTCACCCAAACAAAGTGCAGCTGCACTTACACAAGTCACATTACATGAACCTTGCAGCTCCCTCACACCCATGTATTGCAACTTTATCCTTCCTTATCTCTTCTTGTCATCCTTTCACTTACTGCATCTCATTCATCCTATCTCTATCCCCTGGTTTCATCTCTCACACGTGCTCTCCTTTCTACTCCTCTTACCTCTGCATGCCTGTCTTAACATTTCTCCATCTTCTCCCTAAGGTACCTTTTCCTGCAACTATTCACACTCACCTCTTCTAATGTCATTTATTATGGCTACAGCTTATCCAAAAAACATCGCTAAGCATGATTCCATTTTTCCATACCCATGTTTTGACATTGTAAACTGCTTCTTGAAGTAAATGTTGTAGCATACTCTCGCATCTGTAAATATGAATATGTTTTTAGCAGATCCTTGTATCTATAAATATGTTTTGTTCATTTTTTATGTGCTCCTATTCACCTGGGCTGTGTCTGCAAATCATCTATTGAGATCCAGTCACTAACACGGTAAACAAATATAAGTAAATAAAAATAAATACAGGACAGGTATATAGTAGGCAGAGTAGCTGAAAAGCAGGGCTTTAGCTTTTCTGGTGTACTGGTCATAAAAGCCTTCATCGAATATAATATGCCAAATCCAAGTAATTTTGTTTTTTGCAAAGATTAGCTTGATATGTGATGGTCAGACTTGGGCTCAGTGTGTATCAACATAACCCCCAAGAAACTTTCAAAGATTCTATAATGTGAATAAGTGAATGGTGCATATAGGTAATAGGCAAGTCTGGAACAGAAAGAATAGGCTGGCTTATATTCAAACAACATGTAGATTATTTTGAGGATATTTATGTACAAGTCAGATGAGAATATTTTAAAATGTTAAATCCATGCTAAAGTTCAGTCTAATTTTGACACTGCAGCAGATGGACAAAGGAATAGTGAGTTAACTGCTTGCTGGATCAACCTGGCTTCACCACAGTGTTTGTCATATCTCATTTTCAACGATGTAAAACTGAAGTGGGCCATGCTCAGAATACTGCGAAACACCTTGAGATACTGGCAGATTGATGGATGTGGAATTATTCCAGCCAGCTATCTGGGACCTGCCTTCACTGTAGCTGCTAAGCAATTGTGTAGCATCAGCATACCAGTCGCACAGACCTGCAGAGACAGAGTTGGCAGTTGATGTAATCATACGCCTTTAATAAATCAATAATCGCTGTACTAACCACATTGCCATAGTTAAATTCAACAATTTATATGCATATGTCATTTCTATGACAAGAATGATGCCAACATGTTGAGATGGACAGCAAGTTCTAAGTGTTTACATAATGGCAAACCTGGTAACATACTACTTTTTCTATGCTTTAGAGAGGGATCAACAGAAACACAATACGCTGATTGTTATTTACTGTAACTGTAGCAAAATCTATGTAACAGGGCTATTAATACTGACTTCCAAAACTAGGAAACATCTTTTCTGAGTAAATAGCAGTTTACTGGGGGGGGGGGGTTGATAGGGCAGCCATTTTATAAAATATGTCAATGAACATATTATACGCATCAGCAAAAATTGTTTTTTTGATAAGCCTAACTCAGACAGTTTGAAGAGGGCTTACATGTCATAATGCAGAAATTAGTAGGTGTGATGGGCATGAGTCTTCTGTTAAGTGCTGTACAGTCAGATTAGAAACTGACTTGTTAAGTTGTATTTGCACACCTTGGGAAGGGTAAGGGTTTGGTTGTTTTGCTTTGTCATGAGATAATAGGTGCTGCACTCCTGTTCTGAACTGTTTTGGAGTACTTCTTTGATTTTTTTAGAAGAATAGCAATGCATGGACTTTTCTTGTATAGTAATATGGTCCAATGCTTTGTTTAAACATATTGAAGGAAATATAGGCTATTCCTTTACCTTTATGGCTCTTCAGGAGATTGAACCCAATGCTAAGGGAAGGGATTTAGTAAATGTGACTGAGTTAGCTGAAGCAAAATGGATGGCAACATTACAGGCAGATAAATTCCTATGCTTGAATGGAGTTTTGCCTTTAAAACCAGCTCTAAAGGCAAGGAGGTTACAACACTAATTTAAATTTTGTTAATTCACTCTTGTTGCCTGATTTGTGTGCTTTGTTTTAAATAGTGTTTTTAGAATAGAATGTAGATCTGATGAAAACTTGTTCTGAAAGCACTTATCTCTTTATCCTTTGCTATATTGTTCCATCAGTTATTAAAGTTGTATGGTTTTAGCCATGGTTGCCAGATCTGTTTTTACGTATTTGTTTTATTGGTACAGAGACTAGCTTTTAGCTGCAGCTGATATTTTTATTTCATTTTTACTGTTTCTAGTGGTACTGCATCACATGGCAGAAAGAATAAATGTTGAATTGGACTACCATCCTTCTTCACCTGGTGCTATTAATAACAAGAAATGTTTTAATAGTATTGTCTTTTGTGAAAGTAATTCTCTGTTGAAACTTTCCTTCAATGCCAATGAAGCACTGCCTGAGGACGTAATCGATATGGATGTTTTCAATATGTTATTGAAGGACTTTGAGAATTCTCTGTTTGAACCAAAGCATATTCAGTAGCAGAGGTTACACTTAGAGGCATGCCTGCACTACAAGGTGGTTCCAAGGGGCTTCAGGGTGCTACGCATGCCTACCTATGGGGCAACATACCCTGAATTGTTAAGAAAGTGGCAAGCTCTAAATCTTGAGCTATGTTTTAAGTATATACATTTGTTAATAGAATTTTTTTATACCCATTGAAAAAGACGTAATATACAAGACAGAACAAATTCAGAATCAGTTACACCAGAGCTATAACTCGGACTCTTACCAGTGTAAAATAGCTGAAGTTTTGATTAACATTTCAGTGTACAATGATCTTATGCAGCAACAGAAGAAAAGGAAGCTGCATACAGATTATTTAGAATTTAAGAATGGACACATTTTTCTATGGCCTCGGGCAGTGAAATATAGTACATTGTTGAGAGCGAGTAATAATAATAATAAAAATATGGAAAATGTTCCTACTATTAAGGAAATTAACGATGTATTGATGTTGTCTATTACAATGCAGAAATCAAGCCAATAGTGATACATTTGCTATTGAACATCCTCAGCCAGTAAATTCTGATACCACTATTGTGGGAGGAGCTGGGAAGAAAATGTCAATGGGTCTTGGTGTAACTCCCATCTTCGGTTTTCCCTGTTTACCAGTGATGGTGAAGCTTCCTGGGTCATTGCAGAGAGGGCGGTCACTGAGCAGAAGCCAAAAGAGAAGGAAAACTTCAGTGGATTCGAGTATAACTACAAAACTGAAGTGGGTTAGCTGTGAATTTATCTTCTGCTGTTTTAACTAAAGAGCAGACTTCGGTGTTAAACAGAGGACTTTCCTTTGTTGCTGCAAGCTGTACGTAGGTTAGTGATGCAATATTCAACTGAAAGTTTTTTGACAGGAATAAGATGCTTAAATTGTTATATCCATCAATGTCGATTCAGCAGTCATTTGCTTTGCACAAACCCAGTATTTTTACTCCACAGCTGCATCCGCTGATAGAAGCCTTTTTGAAGGTTTGTGAGAAAGAGATATTTATTGAGTTGAATAACAAGCATCCTGTAAACTTCTATAATTTACCACCAAATGAATGGAAGGCCCTTGAACAATTGCATACCAATCCTTCTATTTACATTTGCTGTGCAGATAAAGGAGGTGTGATTGTTATTTTAGACATGCCATGTGTTTGAGTAAGATGACAGATACGCTTGCTGATAAACAGACTTATGCGAGACTGAATAGGAAAGATGTAGATTCAATTATTAAATGCATGCATGATTGTATATATGATTTATTTATGACAAGGACAATTTCATATGACCTTCATCAGTTTTTACTAGTGAAAGAACCTGTAACTCCAAGTATACATGGACTATCTAAAATCCATAAAGTTTTGAACAACCCCCATGTGCTCCATTGTATCGGGGCTTGGAAGGGTGATTGTCCATTTTTATTGAGCATGAGTTAAAACCTGTGGTAGAGAAAGCTCCACCAGTACTTATGGATACAGAAGATTTTTTACGAACTCTTGGAGACTTTGTTGCAGGGGTTGGCTCCGTCATGAATATGTATTTGGTTACCCTGGATGTTAATATGCTCTTCACAGTCATTCCAAATAAATATGGTGTTGAGTCTGTCAAGAGCTTTTTAAGGAGTTATAGTGATTATAGCAGTGAAACAATTAGTCTTATTTGCTTTTTATTGGAACTTGTTCTTGAATATAACATTTTTATGCTTAATAATGCATTCTATTGGCAGAAACCGGGCATCGCAATGGGGTCGCCCTGTGCTGTTATGCTAAATTGGTCATGGGAAACTGGGAAACTACCTTTGTGAGGAGTAACCATAATTTTTTTTAACTTATTTAAGATTTTATAAATGTTTTGCAGATAATATCTTTATTTTGTGTAGAATTGCTTAATGATTTTATTGAATATATGGAAAGCTGTAGCACTTGTTTTGGATTTATGTATATATATAAAGCTGCTACTTTTATTTCAACCTTACTGACATTAGTAACTAAACTTCATTACACTTACCATGCATTCTCCATTCTAGCACCTAAACATAGAAGTCCAAAAGTACTCAGACTTCAGGCAACAACACAAGGAACACCTCTTCACCCAAACAAAGTGCAGCTGCACTTGCACAAGTCACATTACATGAACCTTGCAGCTCCCTCACACCCATGTATTGCAACTTTATCCTTCCTTATCTCTTCTTGTCATCCCTTCGCTTACTGCATCTCATTCATCCTATCTCTATCCCCTGGTTTCATCTCTCACACTTGCTCTCCTTTCTACTCCTCTTACTTGTTTTGGATTTACTATGAAGTACTTAGCACATACCATTGAATTAGATCAAGATAGTAAAATGAATACATGTCTTTTAGGGAAAGATTGTTGGAGGAATCATTTGCTACCCAGCTTCAGTATGCATCCCTGTCACATTTACAGGAATGTTCTAAAATAACAGTTTCTCAGGATGTCTAGACTTCAAACTAATGATAAAGATTTTTTGCATGCTGATGAACAATTGAGCAGGGATTTTGCAGAAAGAAGGTATGGGCATGGTGAAATACAGCAATCTTCTTCTTTAGTTGGTGGGATGAGTTCTGATCTTTGTAGACCATATTTCTTTAGAGGGGGACCTAACTCTGGGAAGCAGGTTCCTGCAATGAAGAATAGGGTAGTCCTTACCTACAGTAGTGATGTAGGGACAGTATGTAATATAGTTAAAAGGAATTGGCCGATATTACTATCAGATGATAATATTAGATCAATAGTAGGTGATAAGCTTACCTTTGCCTTTAAGAATAATCACTCCCTAAAGAGACAACTTTGTTATGGACCAAAAAAGGAGTTGAAAAGTATTTTAGGTATTTCTGGTACATTTCCATGCCGAAGCTGTAAAGCCTGTAAGCATATTAATTAATCAAATTTATTTTGTCATTCTTTATCTGATGCTAGGTATAGCAGTAGGGTGTATGCAGATTGTAAAATTAAAAATGTAGTTACCTAGCAACTTGTAAATTATGCACGTCTTTTTATGTGGAAAAGACTAATATGCAGTTAAAGGAACATATTTTACAACACATGGTGATATCAGGTTAAAGAATCGGTCCAATGTTTTGTTTAAACATATTGAAGGAAATATATGCCATTCCTCTACCTTTATGGCTTTTCTGGAGATTGAACCCAATGCTAAGGGAGGGGATTTGGTAAATGTGACTGAGTTAGCTGAAGCAAAATGGATGACAACATTATAGGCAGATAAATTCTTATGCTTGAATGGAGTTTTGCCTAAAGGCAAGGAGGTTACATCACTAATTTCAATTTTGTTAATTTATTCCGTTGCCTGATTTGTGTGCTTTGTTTTAAATAGTGTTTTTAGAATAGAATGTAGATCTGATGAAGCACTTGTTCTGAAAGTGCTTATCTCTTTTTATCCTTTGGTTTATTGTTTTATCAGTAATTATTGTTGTATGGTTTTAGCCATGGTTGCCAGATCTGTTTTTGCGTATTTGTTTTATTGGTACAGAGACTGGCTTTTAGCTGCAGCTGCTACTTTTATTTCAACCTTACTAACATTAGTAACTAAACTTCATTGCACTGACCATGCATTCTCCATTCTAGCACCTAAACATAGAAGTCCAAAAGTACTCAGACTTCAGGTAACAACACAAGGAACACCTCTTCACCCAAACAAAGTGCAGCTGCACTTACACAAGTCACATTACATGAACCTTGCAGCTCCCTCACACCCATTTATTGCAACTTTATCCTTCTTGTCATCCCTTCACTTACTGCATCTCATTCATCCTATCTCTATCCCCTGGTTTCATCTCTCACACGTGCTCTCCTTTCTACTCCTCTTACCTCTGCATGCCTGTCTTAACATTTCTCCATCTTCTCCCTAAGGTACCTTTTCCTGCAACTATTCTAACTCACCTCTTCTAATGTCATTTATTATGGCTACAGCTTATCCAAAAAACATCGCTAAGCATGATTCCATTTTTCCATACCCATGTTTTGACATTGTAAACTGCTTCTTGAAGTAAATGTTGTAGCATACTCTTGCATCTGTAAATATGAATATGTTTTTAGCAGATCCTTGTATCTATAAATATGTTTTGTTAATTTTTTATGTGCTCCTATTCACCTGGGCTGTGTCTGCAAATCATCTATTGAGATCCAGTCACTAACACGGTAAACAAATATAAGTAAATAAAAATAAATACAGGACAGGTATATAGTAGGCAGAGTAGATGAAAAGCAGGGCTTTAGCTTTTCTGGTGTACTGGTCATAAAAGCCTTCATCGAATATAATATGCCAAATCCAAGTAATTTTGTTTTTTGCAAAGATTAGCTTGATATGTGATGGTCAGACTTGGGCTCAGTGTGTATCAACATAACCCCCAAGAAACTTTCAAAGATTCTATAATGTGAATAAGTGAATGGTGCATATAGGTAATAGGCAAGTCTGGAACAGAAAGAATAGGCTGGCTTATATTCAAACAACATGTAGATTATTTTGAGGATATTTATGTACAAGTCAGATGAGAATATTTTAAAATGTTAAATCCATGCTGAAGTTCAGTCTAATTTTGACACTGCAGCAGATGGACAAAGGAATAGTGAGTTAACTGCTTGCTGGATCAACCTGGCTTCACCACAGTGTTTGTCATATCTCATTTTCAACGATGTAAAACTGAAGTGGGCCATGCTCAGAATACTGCGAAACACCTTGAGATACTGGCAGATTGATGGATGTGGAATTATTCCAGCCAGCTATCTGGGACCTGCCTTCACTGTAGCTGCTAAGCAATTGTGTAGCATCAGCATACCAGTCGCACAGACCTGCAGAGACAGAGTTGGCAGTTGATGTAATCATACGCCTTTAATAAATCAATAATCACTGTACTAACCACATTGCCATAGTTAAATTCAACAATTTGTATGCATATGTCATTTCTATGACAAGAATGATGCCAACATGTTGAGATGGACAGCAAGTTCTAAGTGTTTACATAATGGCAAACCTGGAAACATACTACTTTTTCTATGCTTTAGAGAGGGATCAACAGAAACACAATACGCTGATTGTTATTTACTGTAACTGTAGCAAAATCTACGTAACAGGGCTATTAATATTGACGTCCAAAACTAGGAAACATCTTTTCTGAGTATATAGCAGTTTACTGGGGGGTGGGGGTTGATAGGGCAGCCATTTTATAAAATATGTCAATGAACATATTATACGCATCAGCAAAAATTGTTTTTTTGATAAGCCTAACTCAGACAGTTTGAAGAGGGCTTACATGTCATAATGCAGAAATGAGTAGGTGTGATGGGCATGAGTCTTCTGTTAAGTGCTGTACAGTCAGATTAGAAACTGACTTGTTAAGCTGTATTTGCACACCTTGGGAAGGGTAAGGGTTTGGTTGTTTTGCTTTGTCATGAGATAACAGGCGCTGCACTCCTGATCTGAACTGTTTTGGAGTACTTCTTTGATTTTTTTAGAAGAATAGCAATGCATGGACATTTCTTGTATAGTAATATGGTGTCTGTGTGACTCTTAGTTTCTCAAAAGAGATTAAAAGAGGCACCAGGTCTTTGTTATGTAGGAACATATGTCACAGTTTGTATCCATGAGGCATATGTACCTTAATCTCTGGTATAATGAAGTTTCTGTGTGTGGAAAGAACTCTGTGATGTTGAAGTCTTTTGGATGATAATGAGGTTGTGGCCAAAACCAGCCTATCTGTGTATTTGTCCGGCACTGGATCCCTTTTGTAACTTTGATGTGTGATGGATTTCATTACACACACATATACACACACACACACTCACACACACACACACACACACACACACACACACACACACACACACACACACACACACACACACACATGTATGTATGTAACAAATGTATATAATGAGAAAGAGACAGAAAGAGAGAAAAATGTAGTGGGCAACAAAAACAAAGACCTAAGATCATTTTATATGCAAAAAATCTACAAACATGCATAAAATATGAGTGTAGAAACAAAATTCAAAGACCAGTCAAACCATTTACAGAAATAACAAATATATATATATATATATACACATACATACATACACACACACACACACTGTATACACACACACACACATATATATATATATATATATATGTATATATATATATATATATATATATATATATATATATATATATATATATATATATAAACAATATATATACATAGATATATAGATATGCATAACCTGCCACTATATATATATATATATATATATATATATATATATATATATATATATATATAGATGGATTCGTATCACTTCACTGAAAGACCATTTCACTGACACCCATTTCACTGAAACCAAATCACCTAAATTTCATTTCACCTAAAACTCATTTCACTGACAAGTAGTACTCTAAGGTAAGTCAAAGGTATATGTTGTTTTCCCCACTGTAGTGTGATCCTGGTGTTAGTATATACAGTTAGGGGTTGGATTTTACCAAATAATGCAAAACAAAACCAGACAACAGAAAACCAAATGAAGTGAGGGGCTATACCCCCATACTCCCCAGTGTGGGGGGTTGTACCCCCCTACACACCCCCTAACTATATATACTAACACCAGGATCGAACTACAGTGGGGAAAATGACATATACCTTTGACTTGCCTTAGAGTACTACTTGTCAGTGAAATGAGTTTTAGGTGAAATGAGCTTTCAGTGAAATAAACTTTAGGTGATTTGGTCTCAGTGAAATGGGTGTTAGTTAAATGGTCTTTTTGTGAAGTGATACAAATCCATATATATATATATATATATATATATATATATATATATATATATATATATATATATAGGTTCATAAGTTCATAGGTTGGTACTAGGCTATCGGCCTTAGGGCCTATACAAGCCTAGCCATAACAAATCTATGCCCATACTGAAAGAACTCCAGTTTCATTCCCTCCTGTCACTGTGTTCGACAGGGACAGCAAAAAAAATGGGTATAGGTATTCCCATACTAAGGGGTGGTGAAGCCACAAAACAATGGGCTAGGCTTATAAATGCCCTCGGTGAACCTATAATACCCTGGCTATTTCTTCCCACACTATTTACTTCCCTGGACCCCTTTCTAGCAGGGCGACTGACGTGATCTCCGGGGTGAATTTCCTTTCCCCCATCCAATCGTCAAGGTTTCTTTTGAAGAGGGCCAAAGAGGCGCTCTGCTTGACATGTATGGGCAGTCTATTCCAGAGTTTGGGGAGTCTCTGGGTCAGGAACCTATCCCTCCAGCATGTTTCATTTATTGTGATGACAAGGTTTAGATCCCTGGAGCATGTGGCTTTCAGGGATTGGGATTTCTTTAAGTGTAGCATGTCTAACAGCTCTGGGTTTGACATGGCCTTGTATATTAAGCAGAGATCACCTTTGAGTAGATGATATGCGACAGAGTATAGCTGGAGTTTTTTAAGGCGGTCAGCGTAAGGCATCTGCTTTAGGTCTGTGATTCATTTAGTGAGGTATCTCTGTGGCCTTTCCAGTTGTTGCAGATGTCTTGAGAGGTACATACCAAATGGGGCATTGTATTCTATAATGGGTCTAATGAGGGATAAGTACAGTGGGACAATGACCTCCTTTTTCTGGATGAAAAGCCCTTAGTAATGAGGTGTGCCACATTGAAGGATTTCCTGACTGTTGTGGCGATGTGGTTACCGAAGGTGAGACCACTGTCTACCTGTGTCCCTAAGTCTCTTATCACACTTTCAGTGTTTAGTCTACTGACACCTATGTGGTAATTCATGGGTACATGTTTTTTTTCCCAAAAGGGGATAACTATACATTTCTTGGTATTGAGCATGAGCCCATGGCTCTGGCACCAAGCATCTGTTTCTGTAAGGCCCTTTTGTAGAGTATCCACATAATTTGGGGAATCAATAATGGCTTCCAGTTTGCAGTCATCTGCGAACTTTGTTAGCCAGAGTCCCTTAGTGTTGGCCTGTACTTCAGAGATGTAAATGCCAAACAAGAGCGGTCCCAAGACTGAACCCTGAGGTACTCTACTTGTCACTTGTCTGGAGCTGGATTTGGAGTCAGCTACTTTTACAGCATGGGTTCTGTCAGTAAGCCAATTGGCAATCCATCGAGTGACATAGGGATTAATGCCCAGCTTAGTAAGTCTATCTATGATTCCAGAGTGGGGGATGGTGTCAAAGGCCTTGGTGAGGTTCAGATAAGCTGTGTGGACTGCCTTACCCTCGTCTACTGCTCTGAAAACTGATTCAAAAAAGTCAATCAGGTTCAGGAGACAAGATCAGGCCTTCACGAACCCAAACTGGATGGGGTCCAGTGTTTGAAGGCTGCCAATGTCTTTGTTTATAAGTTCCATGATAATACGTTCCATGGCCTTGCAGATCAGGCTCATCAGACTGATGGGGCAGTAGTTCTCGGGATCAAAGGTGAATCCCCCCTTGTGGAGTGGGATAACTGTAGCTATGCGCCACTCAGTGGGCATAAAGCCTGAGGTGTGGCTATGATTAAACATGACACTTAGGTGAGGTGCCAGTTCATTTTGTAGTTCATGTAATACACAGCCCGGGATGTCATCTGGTCCCATGGATGCTGTATTCTTAGCTTTGGAGAGGACATTTTTTACCTGTGTGGCTGTTATTACCAGAATTTGGCAATCTTCCAGTATTCAGATGGGCCATTTAGGGGGTGAGATGGAGGTGAAGTTGACACTGAATCGATCTGCCAGGATATTGGCAATATCCTTGGGATCAGTATATTTAATGCCATTCTGTTGTAGCTCAGAGCAGATCTGGGCATTGCCATTTAGATTCTTGAAGTAGTTATAGAATGCCTTGTGGTTGTCTTTGGAATCTTTAGCAATTTTATTTTCGTAACTAGCTTTGAGGGATTTTATGAGGGATATCAGCTTCTTACTGAGGCTGGTAAGGGCGTTTTTTGCATCCTGGGATTTTCCTCTTTTCTGCAACAATTTCTTCCTTTTGTTGTAAAGTTTGTTTATGGCAGGGGACCACAAGATTGGCTTTCTTTTTTTGGAGCAGAGCATCTTGGTTCTATTTGAGATGGCACGATTCATGCATGAGTGGATGTGCTCATACAGTGCCTTAGTGTAGAATTCAGTAGTCAAACTTTCAGTTCCCATCTGCATGGGTGTCATGAAGTTTGTCAGTTCTGACTTGAGTAGCATGAAGTTGGCTTTGAAGAAGTTTTTTATGGAGGTTTCCTTACTGGGGGGTGGGGGTGGGATGTGGATGTTAAGGGTGATTAGCTTATGGTCAGACCTGACCAATGAGGGGGTGACCATTGGTGTGGAGCATCGATTTCCCATGTTGGTAATGACCAGGTCTAGGATATTGGAGCCCCTGGTGGGACTATGGATTAGTTTATCCAGGGTGTTGGAATTTATGAATTCTAAGAACTGTTAGGCAAAGTTGTTGGTACACAAGTAGTTTTCCCAGTTAATGGCAGGGTAGTTGAAATCACCTAGTATTAGGGTGTTTGGTTGTATCTTAATATTTTCCAGTATGTTTCGAAAGGTGTAGTGAGAATCTTGGGTTAGGTGGGGGATCTTTAGCAAAATACAGTTTGGATTGCAGTCTTACCTACTGTTAGTTGCACCGGGAGAATTTCAGATGCATTATATTGGGCAACTAGCCTGGTGGTGTGAATATCCTTTGTGAATATGGACACTCCTCCACCATTAGTGTTTCAGTCCTGGTTTGGTGGTCGAAAAGTGTGGTAAGAGTTGTAGCCTGGTATTGCAGGGGTGCTCTCTGGAGCCTTGAACCAGGTCTCAGTTACTGCACAGATAATGATGTTCTCCATTTTTAGGAGTGCCTTGAGAGAGTACATTTTGAGGTTTAGACTTCTAGCATTGAGTAGCATTACCTTCATATTTTGCATGCTTGTACCTGTTACGGTGGTGGTTTTGTCCTTTGAACTTTGCCTAAAAAAGGCACTATAGGGGTGGCAAGAGCCTTAGCCAGTAACCTGAAACCCAGGGGTGACAGGTGCAGACTATCTCTGGCAAAGCATCATGGTCTGTTGATCATGTCGTCCCAGACTGACATATACTGGATCCCCTTTGAATGACACCAGAAGCTTAGCCAATTGTTGAAGTCAATCATTTTGTCCTTATATTGTGGTATCATTCTGGGCGAAGGCAGGATGCTACTCAGGGCTAGGGTCATACCTACCTGGGCCAAATGATCCAAGAGTTCTTCCATGTCTGTTTTCATGTACTCCAGGGAGGTACGTCTCAAGTCATTCACTCCAACATGGACAATGACAGAGTCATATTTGCAATTATTGTGGAGTGACTTGAGTGCATGCATTATGTGGTGGATCCTGGCACCTGGTAGGCAGCTGACTGTAATTTTCTCCTTGTTCAGCCTGGTGAGTTGGACATCAGCATGCCTGACTATAGAGTCACCTATGACTAAAGTGTTAGGTACCTTGCCTTAGGGGCTGTTGCTGGGTGGCACACTGGTGTTGTGAGCTATGTGACACTTTGGTTGTGATTGGTGTTTGTTTGTGTTTTAGCTTCAGAGGTCCTTGTTGCTTGGGCAGGATACAGTTAAGGGCCTCCACATATGTGGATTTAGTGTTGCTATGTGTGGGAGTTGATGGTGTGGGTTTAGAAGGGCTATGTGTTGCATGAGGTATAGTGCAGGTGTTAACCTTCTCCTCTTGACTGTCTAGCACAGTCTTGGGTGGAGAGAGCTTTGCTTCCAGTTTGGCTATGTAAGTGCATCTCTCACAGGTTATAGTGTTGGGTGGTAGGAGCAGAGGGTTGTCTGTGTACATGAGGCAGTTGCTGCATTGCCCCAGTATGCCCAGATTCACCAGGTGGACAGGAGAAGTCACCGGAAGCTGACCCTTAGACATGCCTGGTTTGGTGCTTTTTTTGTAAAGTACAGGAGCTGTTTTCCCTTACCTTAGCAAGGTACTTTGCAATTATAGGCTTTTTAGTGCCTATGATTAATTTCTCCTTATTAACAAGGAGAGATGAGTGCTTGGTTTACAATTATATTTTCGAACTGCAGTTGAACGAGAGTGAGAATGTGAACTTGCAGTTTTCCAAGAGGCAGTTTTGTGAACCTAAATACATCGACTACACTACTTTGCATGGGTAGTGTAATTCGATTATTTGAGGCCATAATTTTGAGTGGCGATCATGGTTCAGTGATGAACAGGGAATTAACCCATTTTTTGCTGTAGTGCAATCTCAGAGTTGGTTTATATAATTTGCACGGGTGGGGAGGTGCAGGGGGCTTGCAAAATAGCAAAAGTGATGTACTGTTTACTCTAGTGTATCACGGTACATAACAGTGCATAGCTTGGGTGACTGACATCACCTCCAAATATGTTGAATACATCGAACTATGGGTGTCGATGTATGCACCTTCAAGTTTCCTGCTTGTTCACTGTTGCAATTTTCAAGATACTGGTTGGACATTAGGGCTGATCGACGGATGCAGTTTCAAGGTTTCAATAGTAAACCTACATATAGAAATATATATAAAGATATATAGATATACATAACCTGCCACCCAGGTTAATTATGCCATCAATAAGACACCGCTAAGAGTTGACACACGAATCAGGGATCCAGGAACATATGTAGACAGTAATCTGGCCTTTGACCAATATGTGGCCAAGGTAGTAAGAAAATCATTCTATGTCACCCAACATATAAGTAACGGCATGGCATCCAGGCCCAAGGAAGTCATAGTGCCACTTTATTCAGTCCTTATCAGACCCATCAATAAGGATAATGTCCCCTTCAGCATGTACCTGACCAGGCATATTCGACAGGTGGAAAGTCATAAAAGTTTCTTGCCAGGACAATGCAAGGTATAAACATATTGTTCTATATGGATTGCCTTGAAGCCTTATATCTATACTGAATCTCCTACTGGTTACTGAGAGGCAATCTATAACTGGCATGCAAGGCAGCCTCAGATCTAGCTCTGATGAACCTTTTGTACATCTGCAAAATGAGCAGCATCAGAACCACTAGATCCAAGGATTTCAGTTTTGCTTGTGACATAAATAAGAAATGTTGGTGAGACAAATATGTGTCTCAGAGGTTCCCCATGTTCTGCATCAGACTTCACATCCATGTGAAGAAGAGTCCATCCCTAACCCTGTTTAAGTGTAGCCTTGACAATTGGATAGGAAATCAGAAATTCATCCAGAGTCTGGCCCCATGTCTCTGATAGACAGAGGCAGACAGTAATGCCCAAACTAACATACTCCTTTCCCACATAACCTCTAGAAACTTCCTAACTAATGTACCCCTCCTAATAAATGCCCATGATACACAGGGACACAACTGGATTGGATTGCAATGCAAGGCTTATAAAGGCCCTGGTCATCATTTAGTTTATACCTATGAAGCTATAATCCAGGCAAGAACCTGTCTTTAACTCATTTAATAGTGACAGAAATGTAGACTTAAAATAATCATCTTCAGAATATAAATGAATCCCACAGCAAGTCAACATTTATTCTTGCTATTTGTATTACTTTCTTTAACAGAATTTTATTTATTCTGTTACTGTACACTAATATGACACAACTAATTTTCATTTCAATAAATACAGACTGTTCACAATTTAACTTCTATTACTCCTTACTTGGAACTCCCTACCATTACTGCTTCACATCACTATTGTTTATTCTTTCTAAATTTCTTCTCAGCTGCTCCCCTTTTTTGACTCTGTAATTATTTGTGACTTCTCTATTTATTCTCTGCACCTTATTTTCATTCTAGATCACATTTTTCCTACACTGCTTATTTATCTTACATATTGTTCTCATCAATTAAACAATAAATCAATTGTTCCTTAAAAATTGCAGCATCTCCAGAGGTTGTATGCCCCTTCAAACCCAGTCATTTCTTCATTTACCACAATGAACACACCATTCATAACACATCTCTGATACAGACAACTGCATCTTCACACAGTACTAGCTTCTTGCCAGTTTATTATGGGTATAACATTAATTTCCACAATTGTTGTTTGACTATTTTACTTAATATGCACATCATGCCAGATCTGCATTGCTTTTCCCGTAAAAAACAAATTCTCACTCTGATGCCTTCTGTTACTTATTTCTAAGCACATGTTCTGCTATGGCACTTCCCCCATTTCATTCTGCTTTATTATACCATAGGTTTTAATTCCCTGTTATTACTCTTTTTGTTTTTCTTATAGGGTGTCACATATGTATCTAACTACCATTTATTTCTCAGAAAATGCCATCATTCTATTCTTATTGTCTAGCCTACTGTTTTAAATGCTATGTTATAAATTCTGCTTTTTAATATTATCATATGTTCAACTCTGTTATTTTTCTTTGCTCCTTCAACCTCTTTAAGTTTAATGCATTTGCTAATACCATATTGATTATATTCTGTATTCTTATTTTTTTTAACAAATTGCTGTACAAAATCATCTTTCCAAAAACAATCTGTCTTTCTGTATGTCTAAAACACTCTAAAAATGTTTGCTGGGTAGTTTAAAATGTCTGAACTGTACTACATATTTATTTATTATGCATTTGTTAACCTGGTAGATGGACAGATCAAAGGACCATTTTCAGCAATCACCTTAGCCGTAGGTAGGAGGAATGGCATCATATAACAGCACAACAACAAATTACTGTGAAATACATTTACATAAAGATAGCACATGTATAGATGAATAACAAGCTACTGTGAAATGTGTGTACAAATGTGCAAAAATTACATGGTGTAATTATTGGAAAAGCATGAAATTAATAAACATGGAGAACAAGATGGTGATATAAAAATTTTGTTGAGAAAAATGCAAAACAACATATATAAAGATGCAGAAGACAGATTTAAAATAAATACAGTTCTTATTACAGAAAAATATGTTTTCACAAAAGTTAGTCTAGTTTAAAATAAATGTCAAGTTATTTACAAATGATGAGTAATTAATCAAAGTACAGGTATAGAACAATATGTTAATATTTTGATAAGTGATCAGAATCCTTACTAACAAAATACCAGTGATTAAAAATGAAGCAAGCAAAACATGAAAGGCCTTCAGACAAATACTGCAACCTGGCACCCCCCAAAATATCCTAGTAACTGCTTACCACTGTACACAAAATAGGCATATGCGTTAACGTACAATGAAAGGAATTCATGACAGTGGCACTGCCTTTTTGGGCCCAAAAGTAAAAACATCACAACTAGGTTAAAAAATAATTACGATTAATTATGACATAGTTTGCATCATCCACTGAGCATGAACATGAGGATTTCCTGCCTAAACTCCAGAAGGTAAAATCAATGAAAATAATCCTTATCAGAGGTTTTATGAGATAAATTTTGACCGGGTAAACTGCTCAACATCAAATATATAAGACCAAATGTTCATCAATTATGCTAATTGAAACAGTTGTGGAATAACCTGCATGAAATCCAGTGGATGTATCAATATCTTACATGTACTAACAAACATAGGATCTCTCCATTTCAATACCATCACTATACCGTCTGTAACTGACCCAGATCATGACATCACCACCTTTGATTTAAGTGGAAAATCAACCCCAGTCATAAATAGATTATCTTTAATGGGCCACACTAGTGGAATTTCTGATGAAATAAATGATAGGCTTATTAAAATAGACTGGTATACTGTCTTCAATGACCCAAATAAATCTGCTCAGAATAATTTCTATGTATTTATAAACATATACAGATAATACTAAAAATATAGGGAAATAAAACAAAGCAACCTTGGAGCAGTCACAAAATTTCTAAGTTATGCAACAAAAACAAATAGTATTCCATAGCTTTCATAAATTATCCTACTCACAAAAATAAGTCTATATTTATTTTATTTACATTTTGTTGACTGGGTTAGTCCCACTAGGCCAATGTCCAATTTGTGGGAGCCATCTCAGATGGCATTCATACTAACAAGGGAAATTTGTCCAGGGACTAGAGACCTTTCCCTACTCTTTTCATTTGCAGAAGATCTGCAGTGGGCCATAGGGTGGGTGCAGAATGAAGTGAAACAAGGAAAAAGAAGATGGTGAAATTTTGCCTTGTGCTTAATATTCAATGGATGATATTCAAATTACGTGTCTTGGATTACTCACAGAACAACTTAAAAATATGACACAAGAAGAAGAACCTTGGGTGACAGGTGCAGTGTCAAGGAGCCAAATCATGGAGAAATTAAAGAAACAGGAAGAAATTTTACAGTAAATTATCAGATGACTTTAAAACTTCTCCCTTTGTTAAATGTTCTGTTTGCAAGTCTTCAGAGCAGCAGCAGCATGCATATGCAGACTTTTGTGACTCTGAAAAGGAAAATCAAAGATATGCAGTTGTTTCCAAATGAACAAGGGAATAGTTTTATACATCTAACAGATCCCTTAAGGTGCCAGTGATATGCATTAAATCCAAAAGGAATATCCTCTTGACAGATACAATTTTATTTATTCTATATTGACCAAGGTTAGTCCCACTAGGCTAATATCCTCTTTTCAGGGGAGACCCAAGGTAGCATGTATACTTCTTGGGGAAATTTAACTGGAGCATTGAGAAATTGCCCCTACTCTTTTCAATATATTCTGTAGGATCTTTTGCATCCACATGTGGACAACTTGATTCTTCCACTGGTTGTTAATGCTAAAGACATTCAAGCTTTAATACATATTGGGAAATATATTTTTTTTGATTTGACTTCTGAAAACTTTTCTTGCTGAAAACTTTTTGAACAACTGTGACATAACATTTTGTCTTCTATGGACTGATTATGAGTTCTCCAAACTCAATATTTCTTATAAAATACTTTTTTGCAGTTTATAACTGCTGACAGTACTGAGTTTGATATTAAGCAACATTTACTGAACTACTACTCATAAAACTAAGAAAAAAAATTTATGAGAAAATATCTGGCCAGGTGGTTGGGAACTTTTAGTGGTATTATCTATTAGGGATGTAATTTGTCACATTCCTAATGTCATCACTGTCAATAGTTGTAAAGTATAAGTGCAATATAGAGGAAAACCTAAAACTGGTTTCTTTTGCAATTCATATAATCATATTATAAATTATCATAAGCGCAGGATATCGCAATGTAGAGATTTTGGGTATAATGTTAAAAATTGCGATATGATATGCAGGAAGTATAAGGCAGCAGGTCATTTTTGGTTTGACTGCTCTCAAATTACTGATATTGAGACAAAGCACCATCTGTTAGAGACATCTGATAAGCAAAATATTCAAACAGAATCCACTGTATAAATGATTATTGCCAATATATCATGATGAAATTGCTGCTGCAAAGAAAGAGATTGCACAAAATAAGCTATATTTTGGTGACAATGCGACTAACAAGTCAAAAAATGAATAGCAGAAACATTCACTAACTTTAACAAAATTCAAATAAAAGCAAAGCATTTGGGTTTCCCATTACTCAGTGTTGTTTTTTTTTTTACTTTAATTTTAATCGATCACAGTTGGCTGTAGTGGACTCTCTTTTTGCTTTTGACAATGCTACTAAAACAAATTTAAGTGTTACTGGTAGTCTGGAAGTTGAAGTGAGTGATAATAATGAACCCAAACCAATTACTATTGGAAAGAGGGCTTAAAAAAGTTAAAAATGAGTCAAAAATTCCAGCAAAAGAAGGGAAGGCATGATTTGGCTTTTTGTTATTTAAATGTTAATAGGATTATTAATGACAAAACATATGCAGCTATAGGAAAATATTGATGCAAGTCACTTAAACAGACACCAGTTCTAGGCTGGGTATCAAAAGAGTCTATGGATGTCATTGTTTTACCCCAGAAAACAAATGCATTTAGTTTAAATAGAACATCTTAGGATGAATATGTTAAGAGAATTTCATGATACTATACAAACTGGCTTTATACAAAAAAGTTGTGTGATAATATTTGTAATAGTGTTATACATTTTATTTATAAAAAGGGAGACAGGCTTGGTATAACAAATTGGAGATCTTTAGCTTAGTAACACAGACTATAAGAGTTTTTGTAAAATATTGAGAGATCAAGGAAGGTAAATTTATGAAGAATTTATGAAGGTATATATGGTGTAGAAGGAAAGAATATAAAATATATGTTATTGGTATTGAGGGAAATTACATAGCCCCTCATCAATTCTCAGTAATTCAAATGAAACTGATGTTATGTTATTGGCTTGTGATATTTGAAAGGTACATGATACCTTGAATCATGATTCATTATGGGCTGTATTACATAGTTGTAATATTAGTCAAAAAGTATTAAATACTACACAGCATGCCCATGATTAATGGGTGTTTTTTTAGTGTACAGAGGAGTAAATTAAGGTTGACCTCAGAGTGGACTTTTATTTGGATTGGTTACATCAGCTATAATGGCGACTTGTACAGGATTTATACAAAAAGCATGCTTAGAAATATGTGCTTATCCTATGCATATGATCTTAATATTAGATTACAATCTTATTTTCAAATATCTGAAATTTATAGTGAATGAACAATTTTTTGTAATTCTGTGGGTTTATTATTTAATTTAGAAAAATGTCATGTATATGGCAAAATTTGTAGAAATATTCTGATTTGTTTTATTAACATTCCACCCACTCTCCAAAACTAAAAAACTGTAACTCGAAAAAACTTGTGCCCACCACAGTGCCACAGAGATAGTAACATTTAATACTGATAAAAAATACAACCATTTATTGAAAAGTGAAGATCAAGTATTTTCATTCAAATGACAGAAACAGAAGTTCATCAGAATCAAAATTTAACGTCACTTCCTGCTCTTTATATACCCAGAGTTAATTCTAATTATTAATGGAAAATAAGTTAACATATTACCCAATATTAAAAAATAGTATTTAGATATTTTTATAATACAATTAAATCAATAAATCTGTTTGTGAGACAATTTAAAACGCCAATAGAAACCGTTCTTCTATGTAAAATTTATAACCACAACTACTTAAAAACTACAGTTAATTATATAAGTTCATTATGTTGCTGCTAAAAACAACATCTAGCAATGACTCAAAATAAAAATATGTTACCATTCATTTCATTCTTTCAACTTCCAAAAAAGTTTTACCCAAGCATGTACCTATGTTATAATCTGTCAGTTGTCAATATTCAAATACTGCATATGATTATTTTTTCATTTATACCTGGAGAACAGCTTTATATATTCCAGATATGCTTCTCAGTTACCATTCCTTTCATTCCTTGGCACATTTTCTAAAATATAAAAAAGAAAATTCTTAAATCCTGGACATCTAAAAGCATGTTTACTAAGGGCTTTTTTTCAACTCTTTTTTAAGGGCATAACTATGTTGATAAATCTGATTTTAGTGCTAGTTCTGTCTTCCTCACATAAAAGGCTGGACAGTTCAAACATATGGCAACATATACCACCCCAGTGGTATCACAATTATGCCTACTATTTGTGGAAATGAATTTCAGGTAATTACCTGCAATAGTATCCTTACTCTCTAATATGTATTGACCTTGTGTACATCTCCCACATTTGGTCATTCTACTAGCCAAGTGTCCCTCATCATTTCTTCTTTTATAATTGTTTTCTAAGAAAGATTTAACATTTTTGCTATTTTGTATACTGCTATGGGGTTATTAGCCAATTTTGGAATCAGTCCTGAAGTTCCAAATACCCCATTCCAATTTCTGCTAAAAATGTTCTCAATATTATATGATTCATGATTAAAAACCATCACCATAGCTCCAGAGTAATTATTTCACATAATTTCCTGAGTTTGTATACTATCAGGATACCATGTCATATGTAAAAATCTATCTAATCTCTTAACTTTTACTTCATTATAAGTTTCATTTTATTTATTTATTTATTTATTTTATATTTGTTGACCATGTTTGTCCGACTGGGCTACAATTTCCCATTTTCAGTGGAGGCCCAAGGAGAAAAGCTCCAACAGAAAAATAGAAATTTTACATATTGAATACATTCATCAGTACCACACATTACTGCTTTACAGTGTCATACATTACACTGTGACAAATGAAATACATATAGAAATGCATTCATCAGAGGGATACATTCATAATTACATATTATATACATAACAGTGCAATAGTTACATAGCTGAAAAATTTTACTAGTTATGTTTGTACAGTGATGTAGCAAGATGAGAAGATAAAGTAGTAGGTTTGTTTATTGAAGGGAAGGAAGAGAGAAGGAAAGTAGAAGGTTATAGGGGAGTGTTTATGGGGGATAATTATATTGGCAGGTCCATTTTTTATGAAGGAATTTTTTTGTAGCGGTTTTGAATTGATTGGGATGTTCAAGGGATCTTATATCTAGTGGTAGGCTATTCCAGACCTTGGAAGGGTTAAAGCTATAGACTAGGTGACCATTTGGTCCTTGGTTTGTAGATTTTTAGTAGGCCTTGTTCAGAACAGTTCAGAACTTGTTTCATCCAATAATGTTGCATACTTTCTCTCTAAAAACATTCCTGTTAACTTATCCAGTTCATTGTAAAAAAATAGCATCATCTGAAATTAATCTTGATAGTCTTACCATTTGTCCTTTCACTAAATGTCTCTTTTGCCAACAGGGCTGATCGATATCATAATGCAGGAAGCTATTAGAATAAATCAACATCCTATACATTTTGCATTCATATCTATACTTGACCCTATTCTTAATAGTAACAGCTGAAAAATTCAATAGCTCAGTATCCATCTGCATAGTAAATTTTAAAAATGAAGTTGATTTATTGATATAATCCATGTTTTCTTCTAATTCTTCTTTACCTCCCTTCCAGACAATAAAGATATCTAAATAGCAAAAATATTCAATCAAACAATTGACAAAGGGTGAGGTATATATGGTGGTTATTTCCCACCACCATAAGGCTAGATTCATAAATACTGGCACCACTGATGCCTCCAATACCACTCCTCTAGTTTGTTTATAAACCTTAGCATCAAAGTAAACATCATTATTAATTTAAACCATTTGCATACTGCCCATTATTATATTAATTTCATCTTGACTAAATTGCTTCTTACTAATTGGGGTCTCATTCAGCCAATTTAGTCCTTCTTAATGCAGAATTAATAAGAATAGATATTTTTCATCAGTTACTACCAATAATGAATCCTCCACATATATGGCTTTCCTCATAGTTTCCAAGAACCTACAAAATATAATTCTCCTGTCTAATTACTCCTTTGAGGTTAGCATCTATAAATTTAGCTATGGGTTCAGTCATTGGACCACCAACTGCCATTAAATGGGGGTGGGGGGGTCACTTATCCCTTTGTGAACTTTTAGAATACCCAAAACTAAGGAATAAAGGGCATTTTACCCCTTAAAATTCCATAGTGTTGTTAAAATTGTATATTCTTCTTTTGCATCTACTAACCATACATTAATATTATCATGGGCTATGTTAACCACATTTTAGATGCAGTGTAAAAAAAATATTCTGCCATTGAAGTATTCCAACATTTTTGGGAATAGTCAAAACTATTCATAATGACACCCCACCCCCTTATCAGGTTTCATTATTCGAATCCTTTTATCATTTCTTAATTTGCCGAATAATAATCATTCTTCAACAGACAGTGGTCTTATGTCATTCTCAGGATAAACCAGGAAAAGGAAGCCAACAATCTACTGAAACACAAGACCCACCACAAAAAGTTTCAGGAATCAAAAAAGTATAAAACAAAACAATTTATTAAAGCGCTTTTCGTTGCTTGTAATGTAGCAACTTCTTCAGAAAAGATACACAGTTTCAAACAGTAGTTTATAAGTAATTAAGACATATCATGTGATGACCACACCTCTCAGTGAGTCAAATTCTTAAAGAGACATTGGCTAAAAAAAACACATGTATTCATGAAACCTAAATAAAGAGCTGCAAGTTTGTCAGTTTAAAAGTGTCATTAAAACTGTTATAAATAATTATACAGAAGGCATAAAACTGTTAGACTCAAACAATAACAAGGTTAGACTAAACTTCAAAGTTACAGAATAATCAACCGGGTATACCTCTCAAAAATATTATAGAGCTAGAGTGATAGGATTAAGTTCCAGCAAAGTACCAGTTACCGTCTCAAACTTCTTAGTTTTAGAAGACAGGCAATGTTACAAGCATCATTTAAACCTGGTACAATGAATGCATTCAAACAGATCTGCCATTCCAACTCGTGTTCCTCTAAAAGTAAATTCAGTGGGCCACCTCTCATATTGGCTTGAACTTGATCTATAGCTTTGAAAGTAAATTTGTGGCCCTCATTATTTGCTATATGTCTTGCTAGTGGGTTGTCAATTTTATTAACTGAAATGGCATAGGTGTGTTCGTAAACCCTGTCTCACAGTCTACGTTCAGTCTTCCCCAAGTAGAATGCGGGACAGCAGACACATCTTGCTATGTAAACAACCAATCTAGAATTACAGTTGAGTTTAAATTTAATCTCATATTTGTTGTCACCTATACAAAATGTATTACCCACTTCCATGAATCTACACATCCTACAAGATTCACACAGGTACATACCAGCATACCTATGTGTTTTAAGTTGTTGTCCCCCACATTCAAGTAAGTTTTTAAGGTTGTGGCCTCTACGAAATACAATATTTGGAACTGGACCTAATTTACTGAGTACTGAAATATCACTCAAGATAAAATGCCAGTTTTTACATAAAATACGCTTAACTTGTCCACTGTCGTGACTAAAGGTAGTGATGAATCCACCTTTAAAGTTGGGGGCTGAAGTTTGTGATGAAATTTGTGTTGAAACAAATGCACTGTTTTGACAGTCTACCATGTAAGGAACAAGACTGTCCTATTCTAAGCTGTTAAGCCCAAGGATGGGAGAGACAATTCCAAGTCTTCTTTTATCAGAAACTTAACTAACTAGAGTTTCAATAAGGTCGCTAGGGTACCCACGCTTTTCAAACATCTTCCTAAGTAAGTCACACTCTTGATGAAAATCAAGCTCAAGTGTGGTCATTCTAGCTGCTCTTATTAGTTGGCCTTTTATAATAGACCACTACTGGTGAAATGGGTGGCAGCTAGAGAAATGTAGGAATGAGTTGCAATACGTGGGTTTTCTAAAAATCTGTGATACATACCCCCTGTTAGCTTTATCTTTTGAAAGTTTCACATCTAAATAGTCAATCATGACTGTGTGAAATGTAGATGTAAATACAAGGAACTCAGTTGTGGAGTTCAGAAATGAAATAAAAAGCTCAGCCTGAATGGTATCTCCATTAAATAACACAAAGATGTCATCCAAGAAACGGGTGTAGTAAACGAGGTTCACCCTGAAGTGCTCAGCCTTGAAAACAAAAGTTCTCTCCCAATACACCATCACCAAGTTGGCAAAGCTGGCACCACAAGGTGATCCCATAGCGACCCCTCGTTTCTGTAAAAAAAAATTCTTATCAAATACGAAATAATTATTAGTAAGAATGATGTCCAATAAAGACTCCACTAAAGTGATTTCATGTGGAGGAGCTTTCTTAGATTTAAGAAAAAGACTCGCCCATTCTATGCCCTCTAAGTGTGGAATAGATGTATACAAGTCCTTAACATCAATAGTTAAGAAGTTGTGGTTGGGATTAAATTCCAAGTTGTTAATATTCTCTAAGAAGGTCCATGAGTCTTTGCATACGTGGGGTTCTGACACCAAGTATTTTTTCGGAATATTGTCCACTACCTTGGCACAGGGATAAGTTAATGAACCCCTCCCATCTATTAATGGTCTCATGGGGGGGGGGGGGTTCCACATCCTTATGAATTTTTGGTATCCCAAACATTATTGGGATTTTTGACCAAGGAAGGGAGATGAAATTAAACGTGCCAATATCAATGATGGCATCAGTGAAAAGGTCATTGAAATATCTCTTATCCATTTTTATGCAGTGTTGACCTCACTCAAGGATGCTTTAGAGTAAGCCTCTGTGTCTAACAGGTGCCTCATTCTCTCTGTGTAGTCATGTTGGTCAAAAACTACTAGTCCCCCGCCTTTATCTGGTTTAACCACCCTGACATTAGAATTCCTCATGGATTGCAATAAAACACTTTCCCCTCAACTCACATTACTTAGTCTTTTTGATGGGCAAGGATGGGAGTTCGAAAGGAATCGAAAATCCAGTTTGCATACTTGTTCAAACATCTTCAGGGTAGGATGTAGCGGGGGATTATAAGTACTAGCCACCCTTAACTCATGGTCACCAGAGTTACTGTCACCAAGTAATAAATTAAAATTCAACTTTCTTACATACAGTTTAAGATCTGTGACAGTCTTAACTAAATTAAATGGTTTATCAGGTATAAATGTACTGCCTTTAGCTAATAAGTTCACCAACGACAAGTCAATAATTATTTATAACAGTTTTAATGACACTTTTAAACTGACAAACTTGCAGCTCTTGTATTCAAGTTTCATGAATACATGTGTTTTTTAGCAAATGTCTCTTTAAGAATTTGACTCACTGAGAGGTGTGGTCATCACATGATATGTTTTAATTACTTATAAACTACTGTTTGAAACTGTGTATCTTTTCTGAAGAAGTTGCTACATTACAAGCAACGAAAAGCGCTTCAATAAATTGTTTTGTTTTATACTTTTTTGATTCCTGAAATTTTCTGTGGTGGGTCTTGGTGCTGCTGACTTAATTTTTGTGTTTCAGTTATGTCATTCTCACTCAACCTTTCAAAAAGTTCAGTAGTATTAAAGAGGGTTAAATACATTCTTTCTATACAAGACTGGTAATTCACCATTTTGTTAACTGCCATTATCAAACAACAATTTAAAATTAACTTTATTTGTAAAAAATGTTTTAATTCCATAAGAATGTTCATCAAATCTGCCTTCTTCAGTGGCACAAAAGTAAATCCCTTGGGAAACTATTCCCCATAAATGGGAATAATCTGTAGAGGACACTATGGAGTATGCTCTTATGTCTTGTCGAAGGTTAACACATTATTGGGATATGGTTTACTCCACATATAATTTATGACCAAAAAATCTTTCAATGTTGATGTATGGTCATTATGATATTCCTTCATGGAAAGGGAGAGATAAATATAATAACCTAATTTGTAGTGCACTGTGGATTTTGTGGCTTGTGGGTTATGACACCTTATTATATAATTAATTGTGGAACTGTGATTTTGGAATGTATATGTTGAAACATTGGTTGTGACAGAAGAAAAAGGGCAATGGTATACGTGATGTAATATATTTCTGTAATTATGTTTTTTGTTGTTTTGTATCAGCTGATATGTTCTTGAAATACTATTTATATTGTGTAAGTCTATATTTTTTTGTTTTGTACACAATAAAGTTCCCCTTCTCCTTTCAGTAAGTGCTTTTGCATCCATCTGATCTAGCACCATGTTAGGCAGATGTGGCCTCAATTTAATATCTTATGGACTGCTGCAATGTATGGCAGTAATGGAAAATTAATCCAACTATTTGATGTGGCAATAGAACCCATAGACTTCAACACCAAAGGCAAGTGTGTACCTGTTAAGCTGCTGAGACTGCTTGAACAATTAAAGCACAGAAGCTACTTACCTTATCTAATGTTACAGAGCTAACTAGGAACTCAGCATTATCTTAAAAATCAAATGCAATAACAAGGAAGTCCTTAATCACATTAAATAACTGAAAGGGAAAATTGTGAATTTTATAGGTTATTAATAAATGATAAAGTGATCGCCTAACCACACTATGACATATCAAACATAAAACATTGTATTCATATTTCACAAAAAGCAAAGACATATGTCAGACTGCTAGAAAGACAACAGGAAACATGCTTCCAGCATAATAACTTGAAACCTCAATGTTCTAAACACAACTGCTTGGCTAAGATATAACAGATTACTTACTTTGGTACATATGAAATCTGAAAGTCTGTATACACAAATAAGTCAGTTTCAAGCAATCAGAACATGAAAAACAAAGCATTTTTGGAGTGTTTATATCATGTTATCAAAAGATGAAAATAGCAAATGCTATTTCATCAAACTTAAAATATTTAAACCACATAATATCGAACATTCAGAACAGCAAATTTTTTCCTTGGAGAAAAAATTTGCTATTCCGAAACACATACACAAAACACAAGCACACCTGAAAAACATCAATACATACACATACACTTATAATCCTGCAACTAACCCTACACTAAACTATACATACACTACTATCTATCCACTTACCTAAACCCAAACCCTAACCCTAAGGTCCGGCACTATTGCACACTCACCTAACCCATGCCCTAACCCTAACTCACTTAACCTGCCCCTAAACCTAATTCACCTAACCTGCACCCTAACCCTAACTCAGCTAACCCACGCCCTAATCCTAACAACCACAGAATCAAACACCTACCTGAACCCGACCCATAAATCTCCACCACAGCGCTGAAAATAGTGAAGCCACAGAACCAGCCCACCAAATTCTTTCCCTAGGAAAGAATTCAGTGGTCTGCAGCTTTGCTATTTTTAGTGTTCGATTAAAACGGGTCGATATTAGAACACTCGATATTTTAAAACTTTGATGTTCTGATATAGACCCTTTTTGGAAGGGGTGCAAGCTCCACCTGTACCTCCACCCCCTTAGTTCATTATGTTTATGCTGTAATAAATTAAACAATAAATGCTCTGTACTCTGAAATTCTCCATTAGTGGATTGAAAAAAAAACAGTAAATTCTGAGTCTGCAGCCATTATTGCAACATGTAACATGCAAACAAATATGTGTAAACAAAGTATGCAGAAAATATGTTCAGTGATAAAGAAATAAACAATTTGAGCAACTACAGGTAACCTGGGAATCATTATTGCACTCAGTTACAAAATAATAAAACAATGGGAGAGCTCACTTTTATTTAAAACATAAAAATACTCTCTTATTTTATGTTTTAAACAAATACCTGGAAGACATTTTTTATATACCTATGAATGTAAATACTAAAAATGTAAGCTGTATGGATGCTGGTTTCATATACTGAGTCTAAGAAAACTAATTAAATCCATGGCAGCTGTGCTAAACAACATACAATCAATGATAAAATACTTTATCGGTACCAGTTCACAGTGTGGGGGGGGGGTCATCACACCTAATACAATTTTGGACCCATCAGGCTAATAAGTAGGCAAAACAGCAGTGAGTTTGAAAAAAATCATGAAGGAGCTTATCCAAAATAATTTGGCGGGGGGAGGTAATTCTGTTAGTAATGGAATAGTATCTGTATGTTAAAGGGAAACTTTGCTTTTTCACTCTTGTGACATTTTCTTTAGCTGTAACTGCATCATTTGAATAAGTACTGAAAGTATATTATGCTTATCTTGACCTTGCTTATGAATTTAACTTTGTTCAAAAAACTAAAAGCGTTATATGCCAAGCTATGCATGATTCAGTGAGTAAAATACTTGTTAAGATAGGTGTACAAGTCAAGGTAGTGGGTTACCTATCCATCCCAATGGGGGGGTTGTCACTGGTGCTCCGTAGGACTGTGTACTGGGAGTACTTCTTTTCAGACAATTTCTCAGATATAAAAGTAGAAAATCATCTCTGGATTAACATATGGGCTGTTGATTGCAAACTGAATAGCACTATTGTTCAGTAAAAGATGCTGAAGTTCTCCAAGATGGTCTACAAAAATACATCCCTGTTGCAGAAGTAATGTCCCAGCAATACTGTCAGTAAAAGTAGCCTCATGACATCAATTATGACTACAAAATTTGATAAACCATAAAAGTTACATTATCTTTAAAGATTTTGGTACAATGATAGACAACACTTTAAATATTTTTTAAACATACAAATAAACCCCTCTGTAAACATGCAGTAAAAAATAGCAAATAAACTTTTAGACATTTACATTAAATCTGATGTCTCTGCCACAGCATATGTGGTTGAAAACTGAAAAATAAATAAACAGCTGTGTGTGTGTGTGCGTGTGTGTGTGTGTGTGTGTGTGTGTGTGTGTGTGTGTGTGTGTGTGTGTGTGTGTGTGTGTGTGTGTGTGTGTGTGTGTGTATCAGCCGCTAAAGGAAACATTATTGATTAAATAGGCATTAATTCAGTAAACTGATTAAGACTGTAAATGATTAAGTAAACTGCTTAAGCAGACAGGGCAGGGGAAAAAGGAAGAGCACTTTCTAAAATTGCTACATTCTTACCACAGACCAAAAACTACATTGAGTAAAGCATCCTACTCACATAAACATGCCAAGAGGTAAAATGCATATTCTATGAAAAGCAAGAATAAAGTAGCAAATAAAAAATGAATAAAATGGCAATTATGAATAAATAGATGCAGATAAATAAATATTAGCTATGTTAAGTTTAGAAATGTTAAGTGATAGCAGCATATTGCAATGAAATAAAATACTTTCTACTTATGGATTTGATTGTTATACTAAATATTTTCAGTACAGAGGGCTGGATCCAGCACAAGATGACTTAGGCAGTTACCTAGGGCCAAGTGCTTGTTAGGTGGGGTGGGGTGGCCTGGCAATAAAATGATTTAAAAAACACAAAGAGAATATCAATTACTCTATGTACAGCTGTTTTTCCCCCCAGTCTCTTTCCTTAAGTACAAAGCAACTGAGCAGATCAGCAATTTACCAGTTTGTTTCGGTGCTCTGTGTGTGACTCTTCAGCTGCTTGATGCACAGTGTTCTAATCAAAGAAGCCTGGTCTTTTTTTCTTCCAAAAAATCAATCAAAAGCATGATCTTTTTTAATTGTCAGAAGACAGGTACTTTGTGTGTGTGTGTGTGTGTGTGTGTGTGTGTGTGTTCACACACACACACACACACACACACACACACACACACACACACACACACACACACACAATAAAAAAATAAAAAAATGAACAAGCACAGGAATCTGTCTAGTTCCAACCTCACTAACATGTGTGTTGAGGAAAAACTAGTAGCCTTAAAACTTTGTTGATTAGCTCAGTCACAATAATTGCCAAAAAGCATGAAATCCAGGTAGTATTCCAAAGCAACAAGCCTTTATTTGTCACAGACAAGCTAACCTCGGTAACAAAAAAACAATCAGAAATACTTTACAATGTTAAACATATCAGCTTTTATACATTTAAAAGTAGGTATGGAAAATATATATATTGTTTAATTTTAAATCAGCCTATTCCAGGCCCACACTACAAACAGGGCCGTAAAAGTGCATTTTTAGAACAAGTACCCACCCCCCACACGCAACTACTGATTAGATCAAACTAAACTACCTATATATCTGCAACTCACATTCCAAAATCAAGTATTAAGAAAAGCATGACATACATATAAATAGACTTACTTTTAACTAAAATCGCTTTCAGCTAACTAATGCAATAAAGCTTTCATCAGCTCTGTGACAAGAACTAAAATCATATATATAAGTAAAAAGAGCAACTAGATAGATACAAGAAAAAACACACAAATCTATCTAACCATAAATATTATCTAATTAGAACACTATAAATATTATAAATATACATTTGTGTAATACTATCTAATAAGCATCCATTAATATGTATTAATGTGCACAAAAAGTAAGTTATTTATACCTCAGAAAAAAATGTCAATGCTTTGCAGGTGAGAGAAAAAAAAACACCGGTCATGACAGTTTTCATGTTTACAGCCCCAAAAAATGTTTATATAATGAAAACCAGTAGAAAAACTACACAAAAATATAGAAAACAGTGGATGAAATAATCCAGTAATGTATAAAAGGGGTCTATATTAGAACACTGAACATTCAAAATGTCGAGTGCTCTAATATTGAACCCTAGCAATCAAAAATGCAAAACATCGAACATTCGGAACATAAAATTTATTCCTAGGGAAAAAATTTGCTGTTCCAAAACACATACACACAACACAAGCACACCAAACAAACAGCAATCCACACACATACACCTAAACTCGTACATCTAACCCTACACTAACCTATACATACACCACTAATTATCTACTTACCTTAACCCAAACCCTAACCCTAACCCTAAGGTCCATCACTATCGCACAGTCACCTCACCCGCGCCCTAACCCTTACTCATCTACCCCACCCTAACCCTCACGTCCACACAATCGCACACTTACCTGACCCGTGTCCTAACCCTAACTCACCAAACCTGCCCTAACCCAGACATCCACACAATCTCACACATACCTGAACCCGACCCTTAACTTTCCACCGGAGCACTGAAAATACTAAAGCAACAGAAACGGACAACCAAATTCTTTCCCTGGGAAAGAATTTGGTTTTCTGTTTCTTCAATATTTTCAGCGTTCGCTGAAAATGGGTCAATATTAGAACACTCGACATTATAAATGTTCGGTGTTCTAATATAGACCCTATGTTACCTCACAGCAAGAGGTTCTCCCATTCGATTCTCGGTGTGGCTTGGGAGTGCCTTCTGTGTGGAGTCTGCATGTCCTCCCCACGATTGGGTAGCGTTCGAAAGACATGCGTGCGTAAATGGGCGTGCCTTTGTTGAAGGTTGGGCATCGAGCTGGCACCCCGGCGTTTCATAAAAAATCTACTGCCAATCATTAGCGAACCAGAGTTCCGCTGTGGCGACCCCTTACCGGGAAAAAGCCGAAAGACTCACAAAAGTGTGCAGGTGTGCATGAGTGTGTATGAACGTGCACCAGTATGCTAAACAGGGGAATTATACCAAACATTTATAGTAATAATGGCATGAAAAAATGTGTGTTTTAAGTCAACTGTTTAAATCTCTGATATGATGCAAGAGTGTACTAAATCTAATCAAATCAGAATTGAAGTTAAAGTAACTAAACACACGCACGCACACACACACACACACACACACACACACACACACACACACACACACACACACATATATTTATACTTATATACTTATATTTATACTTAAATACTTGTGTATACAAGACTGTTCAACTAAAGAATACTTCAGTCTTTTTTAGTTATAAAAAGCTAGGTGCTGTATTGTGTGTGTGCCACACGTGTGTGACCATTCCAAGAAGCATGGCCTTTTTTTTTTTCCTTCCTGGAGTCTTAATTGGCAAAAGCAAGATCGTGTGTATAAATTCTTATAGATTCTTAGGAGAATACTAACCTAACTGCTGTTTAGGGCCATTTTAAGCTTAGCTAATAACTTTAGATTAGAATCAAACTTTATACTTTGTACTTTGTATCTATGAGGCAAAGACTTTAACCATTATGCTAAATTCCTCCCTTTATCACAAAACATTTATGGTGTAAAGGAAGTAATTGATTGTAGTAAATAAGAGCATAATCATATTTAACTTGCTCTTTGGGTAAGAATCTTGGTTTCCTTGTTTTGTTGACTGCTGACAGGGTATTTATTATTTGGCTGTGAATAAACTGAACATCATGAAATCTGCAATGTTATTGCTAATATTTTAACTATGAATACATTTTAATTTAGGGTATGAAATGCACTGTGCTGGGCTATGACATTCTGGTACTCTGCGTAGATGAGTAAGGCTATGAGCTGTTAATGAGCTGCTTCTGTAGTGCAGGGTTTGATTCTCTCAGCCGTTGTTTGCTGCATGACTGTAACCAAATCACTTCTTCAGACAGAGCTCCTGGACTCCCACTGAAAAGGGACACTTGCATCCAATGGGCTATCCCAAGCTGTTAGCAAATGTGTCAGCCATTTGTCTTTTGAATTCTTGAATATTTCATGTAGCCACTAATCAGTGCTTCACTATATGCTGTTGGACTGTGAATCCTAGAAAGTCGGCTGTAGTTTGATGGGTTGCAAATGCATCTTCAACAAATATGAGCAAGGGAAGAGAAGTATATGTTTTTTGATGTGAGATTGTTTAGCTTTGTTTTGTTTAGCAAGCGTCTATCATTGCTTTGGCTGTAAATTTTAAAATAAAAGTTTTAAATTAAAACCAAGTCTTGGTGATCATTGTAAAAGTAAACAAGAAGAGAGTATGCACACTGAAATACCTGAATAGTTTTTGTGGTAAATGGGGTAAAGAGAGACAAGGGGTATTGTTATGGTTTGGGAGAGGGGTCTTGGTCTATTATCCTGCTATGGCCCCATTTGAGTATGATCTGGCAATTCTGCCAGGCAATTCATTTTAAGGTCTTTTGGCTTTAGTGTATTGCATTTAAATATATGAATATGGCTTCCCATACTCACAGTAGATGCTGTAGTAAAATACATTTTTTTCCTATATTCAACAAAATATTTAAAGTATTTCCCTTCCTAAGCCAATAATTATGAATGGGCTCATCTACAGGATTAGCGGCAGCATTATTATACCATCTTTCAGCTGTTCAATAATCCTAACCCAGAGTTTCTGTACATTTGTATGAAAATAAAACTTGGTACCTAGGCAGCTGAGACAATATGCCAACTAGCTGCTTTGACAGTGCAAAGCAGCCATGTGCTCAGTTTTTGACTAATAAGCATAGAACTACTAGTCCTGTGCTTAAAGTTCCAAATAGAGCAGCTAGAAGAGTTCTTATAGAGTATGCTCTGTATGTTGTGAGCTGCAGGCAAATCTGTCTTGAGACAGTAGTCGTTAATATAAGATATATTAGGTGCTGATGGAATCTCATTACTCAAGACACTGTTGCTAAACAAAATAAGCAAGTATTTAAGAATCATAATTAGCACTCATTGTATATGTGAAGTATCTATCCATCCATGCCACAAGTCACTACTGCCTCTTATGGCAACCCTGTGAACAGTTGCCACAATCCATTGAATTTATTAGGCTATTACAGAATGGAAGTAGTTTGTGTCTGTGCTTTATGGATTTGAAGTCCAATAAAACACTTAGCACTTTTTTTTCTATAACTAGAAGTACATGGAGCAGATAAAGCTCCATGTACTACAAAGAATTATGATCGGGTCTCCAATAATAACCCTTTATTATGTGTTCCCAACATGGATGCCAAGGTAATCTTTTAAGATGAATTTCTGGGCATCCATGTCTTAAACAAAGACATAATAAGCCAGTTATGATCGGTGACCCGCTCATAATCCTCTACATCACTCACTGTTCTAATTCTCTCCACATTATGTACATGCATTCATGTAAATGTTCACTGAGTAATGTTCCTTCTTTGAGAGTCTCTTGCTAATTCCATGGAATAACTTATTCTGCAAGCTGTACTAAATTTCTTTAGCCACTATCTTAAGCTCAATAAAGTCAAGCATAGCCTAAATGCCTTCTAAAGTTCACATTTAGATCATCAAACATTTAAAATGAAAGCTAGATGTTTGTAATAATTTACTCGCTGCACTGTTTTTTTATCAGGTTAGTACAAATCTTTTTGATTTTAAACAGAGTTATAAAAATCTGTACAAAATCTGGTCACTTTCTGTGAAAATAAACACCAAAGCCATCATTCTGCAATATCATAGCAAGACATTCAGATTCATCCATCTCCCCATGACCAATAAAAATAAGTTAACAATATAATGAACAAATAATTGTGTGTGCCTTTGGAATAAGTCATCTTCAAATATATACTCTTGTACAATAAAAATACTATAATATAGGGGGGATTTAGTATCCAATGACATGTCCTTCTTCTGTAAAAAAAGAAAATAAAAAATAAAAAAATAAATAAAAACAGGTTAATCAAATATACAGAAATTGTTTTGAAGGCAGGAAGTTGTAAGCTTCTTGATACAAATTCTAATACCAGATTACCCAGAATAGTGAATTAGAGTTTGAAGGTCCAGGTCACAGAAAATGCTGGTATAAAGGCTAGTCACATCCACTGTGGTCAGAAAGAATCTTCTCACTAAGCTAAGCTTACTGGCTTTTCCAACAACTGCTCACTGTCCCTCAATTAAGATGGGAAACATTTAGCAAAGGTCTGTACGAATTCATCAGTCAAGTACCTCACACTTTCTAGTCAGTCACCTAATCCAGACAAGATGGGTCTTCCAAGGGGATATTTTTGGAAAGCAGTAACAAATGAGTATGCAGAGTTATTTAACAAACAACTTAATAGCATATTTGTCCTTTAAAAGGACCTCCTCTACACATTTCTCCAGCAAGATCCACAACTGATGTTGTAATTCTCTATTAGGTGATAAACCAGTACTACCACAATCATAATTTTTCTTGAGCAAATCCAAATTCAAAAGCAAACCCAAGACCCCAAAGGCAAGATATAGATGTACTCCCAACTCCCAAACTTCCAGACACTAATTCAAATTTTGTCCACCTCACCAAATTAGAAAATCATGCTCTGTAGCCTATAAAATTATTTTGAGCATGTTAATTCACTCAATGAAGGTCACTTTATACCTCACTTATCTAACCCTTTATTGAACATAATACTGCATTCTGTAGATTGCAAGAAAGTCACATGAAACAATTTGATCAATTCTAGAAAAGTCATGGGGGTTAGAAAAATTGGAACTGCAATTGGTCTTACCCAAAAGTCTGAGAGTTATTCTGAAAAGTTTCAGAGATTATTCTAGGTCAAACCTGAAAGATCTAAGTTGTGTCTTTCGGCATTTTCCCGATTAGGGGTCGCCACAGTGGAACTCCGGTCCGCTAATGATTGGCAGTAGATTTTTATGTGCCGAGTTGCCAGCTCTGATGCACAACCTTCAACGAAGGTACGCCCATTCACGCATGTCTCCAGACAGAAGACGCTCTAGCAGAGAATCGAATGGGACAACGTCTTACTGTCAGGTGACAGCGTTACCACAGCACCACCACCGCAGTCTGAAAGATCTAAGTAGATATGTAAAAAATAAAAGTGTGATAATAAAAATGCAAACAACTTGAACTTTGCACTTTCTTGACCATAGCCAAAATATATATCCACTACACCACTACAATATAACTATAGCATGAATGCAAGAAATTTGGATCTAGGACTATTGAACGAAAGTTCAATAGTCCGAATCCACAATAACTGAACACACTTTAACGAAAGCGCTTTCACTGAAAAAGTGCTTTCGTTAAAGTGTGTTAGAAAAAAAAAACAATAAATCTTCTTTTAGGCGGGGGGGAAGCCCCCCTGCACCCCCCATGTGGAGGGCTGTGCCCCCCCACACCCCCTTACTTTAATATTCTCACTCTGAGGTAGCACTACAGTAGGAAAAATGAATTTTCCCTTATCTGCACTGAAGCGCAACCGGCACAATGAGCATACTTATCCGAAAGTGTTGCTTCTGTGAACAGCACTTTCAGTTAAGTATGTTCGGTGATTTCTGCTTCAGCAGAAAGTGCCGTTGGGTATCTGTACAGATCCCAAGAAATTCAGTGTCTCAACTTCTATGTTTTTAATGCATACCTAAGACTAGTATGACCATTCAAGCCTGGCTGGACCGTGGTATTAAAGGTGATGTGACATCTGCATTTTTCTTGTCCACCAAATTCTCTAACTCACCTTCCTTAATTTCTGATTGAATGTAATCTATCATGTAGAATACAAATTCTGTGTCTAAGCAAGGCATTATTTAAAATTTTCTTCTTCACAGCAAAAATGTGCCCACAAATTTTCTACTTGAGTATCCAGAAGTGCACCTCAATCGGAGTCTTCTGGAAATGCAGCAATCATTGGCTAAAAGGAAGAAGGGGACAGCTGCATGCAATATGTGTACAAAGTGTTGTTTTATATCTAATTTTCCTCCTTTATATTGTTTCAATACTGATAGAAGTAATGGGCCCCTAAAATATTTAACAGCTCAGGCTATGATTTATGTCACAGGATGCAGTCCCTGCCCTGTTTTTATGTTAGCTGCACTTCCAGGAGACTGAGTTTGAGGATTTATAAACACTGAAACCAAAACATTGTTTTTTCAATTCCTGTTGTATGCATGTCTTTAAATTTATGATGTAGCTTCCTCATTTTCATCAGTGCCCTGAATGAGTCATGACAGAGTATTCCAGTTAAAATACAGTCCACAAAATGTGGTACCATTTCTGGTCTGGGTGCGAAACCCCCAGGGTCTGGCCCAAATCTGCAGTTCTTTTGTTTAACAGTGCTCAAACCAGCTTTAAACACAGTTTTAAACTACAGGGGGATACAGCAAATAAAGACAGTTTGACTTGGAAGATAAAACATTGCATAAGAATAAAGTAAAGAAGTTGCAGGGTACCAAGACTGCACATGATTGCTACCAAGTAGCAGAAATGTTAAACATAGAATGAGCTTTGGGTGATCAGTGTCAAGGAGATTCTTTAACTCTTTCACCAGCACTTGATTGATTTAATAAAATAATGTTGGAACTAGAGAAAACAAGCCAGTAATTGGAAGTCTTTACTGATATTTCATCTACCAAGAAAAAAGAAAGTGAGCAGGTATTAACACAACACTGACCATCTACAAGAAGTGAATTAAGTGAGACCAAGCATGAGTTGCTGACAACTGAATCATAATATTTGGAGAACTGAGCATAAAAAAAACTTGTGTTTTATAGGTATAATAGAGTAAGAGAAGGCAAGGCAAATACGGTCTACCCAAAGATGCTCAGCATGGCTTCAGTAAAGGATAAACACACGCCCACCAGCATGATTGACTCAATCATAAAATCAGGAAACAGTAAAGGAGACAACTTTATAGACCTAAAGAAAGCGTTTGAAAGGGTAGAATATGAAATATTAATTTCTAAACTATATATCTTTGATTTAAGCAGGAATGTCCTTAATTGGTTATCCTGCTACTTATATAACACAGCATATTATCTTTTATGCTTTGTAGTGTGTTTGCTTTCATTAAATTTTAGACATTGGATTTCTGGTTCTTTTAATCTGTTTGTTCATGCTTTCGTTGCCCTGAAGTCCTTTAACCACCTAAGGAGTTTCTGCGTTTTGCATATTATCTTTTAAAAGGGAACCGAGTATCTACTTCAACAGGTGCATTCACCAGTGGTATGCACAGGATCAGTGCTCAGTTCTATACTATCCTCCCCCTTTATAAACAACATAACAGAAATAATAAACTCAAAAATCATCATAATGAATGCCATCCTTTGCAGAACAAGATTGGTAGAACAGTACCTATGACAAGATTTTACAGTTTGGTGTAAATATTTTATATAAAATAAATTAACTTAAATACTTCTAAAACTATTACTGCGCTACTTGTGATCTCACACAAGTTTATAAACCAACAAACATCACCATCTCTGAACTAAACAAAAATACAACCCACCTACAAACTTACTGTTACCTTAGACTACACCTTCACCTATCTCTATCGTGTCTCAGAGATCATCCCTTCTCTAGGACAGACATGCGAAACAGAGCTCTTCTGTAAGCCTATTCAAATGCAATTTCAGCCAATGGATGGGAAATCACAAATTCACCCCAATTGGTCTCCTGTGGCCTTTATGAACAGGGGCAGTTTGCAGATGCCCTAAGGGACAGACATATAAAAAAAACATGTTAGCATGTGGACATTGATAATTGGGAAAAGTGAGGCATGAATGGCTAGGCTTAAAGGAAAACTCTACCTTAGAACTCAAAAAATATATATATATTTCATTGTATCTTGGTTTTTGAGCTATTTTAATACTGCAAAATTACTCCAAGTGCTTCTTTTACAATTTTAATGCATTTCCATCAAAATGGTGGATGATGGGGCTTGTCTTGGTAACGGGATCTTATTTTCTTGCTTTCAGTCCTTCTTCTCAGAATACATTTCAAGTCCTCTTTATATGACTCATGCTAGACATAAGGAAGTGGTGTTGTTTTCTCATGCCATTAAGATAAAATGGCAGGATTGTGAAGCACTGTCATCTAAACACACTTTCTGTAATAGAACTACTTCTGTGTTTTCCAGAATGAGCCTCATGTATGTGTCTGTCAGAGTGTGAGCTATGCTGTAAATAGCTATTAGTTACTTCCAGCAAAAGGAAGGTAAATGCCAGGCTTTTGTAATGGGAATTTTTGTAGTTCTAAAAAAATTGACAGACCTGCCCCCACACTGTCATGCTGAGGTGTGAAAACTCTCATGCAGTAAATGATCCTTGCCGTATCATAAGTAGTAGGGCTCCAAACTAAGTATGTCTGCTACTTCTCAATGCCTTCAGTGGGATTTTTTTTCTCTCCCTCATGAATGATGCAGAATTAAAATATGCTTTACTAGTGTCATGTTCACCCTCCTTTTTTTCTATTTCGTATTTATTTATACTTTGGTAACCAGGAAAGTGAACTGGTCCCAGGACCTTTTTCAGCCACGACTTGGGCTACATTGGCAAAAATAATAAAAAGTATTAAATGCATTTAGCAATACAAAGAAAAAAAACTAATGACATAAAGACACTGACCAAGACTGCATGTGCAGCACATAGCCAATGTGTGACAGTGACCAAGTAAAACATTAACCAACATTTACTAGAATGTATGCATTAATAATGCTTAACTCTACTATGTTATTTATTACAAATAATGAATTGTATGCACACACACACACACACATATATATATATATATATATATATATATATATATATATGTATGCATAATACAGTGTGTCTGTGTGTGTGTGTGTGTGTGTGTGTGTGTGTGTGTGTGTGTGTGTGTGTGTGTGTGTGTGTGTGTGTGTGTTTGTGTATATGTGTATGTGCATAAAGTATATGTATACAAAAACATATGAGTGTGCGTGTGTGTGTGTGTGTGTGTGTGTGTGTGTGTGTGTGTGTGTGTGTGTGTGTGTGTGTGTGTAATGGAGAACTAGATTATATGCCTTTGTGTGTACTTCATGTCCTTTCAAGAAAAAAAAATCAAAATGTAAATCATATGTGTGTGTATATATAAAAATGTATGTAGCATGTAGAATATGGATTCCTAACAGTTCGTCGAAACTTCAGCAGTTCGAACACCATATGTTCGAACTGTGAAGTTCGAAAACTGATTATCGCGAAGCCGCAAAACACCAAATTCTTTCCCAGGGAAAGAATTCAGTGGGTTGTTTCTGTGGCTTCGCTATTTTCAGCACTGTGGTGAAAAGTTATGGGTTGAGTTCAGATAAGCGTGAGATTGTGCAGTCGTTAGGGTTATGGTGCAGGTTAGGTGAGTTAGGGTTAGGGCGTAGGTCAGGTGAGTGTGCGATAGTGACGGACCTTAGGGTTAGGGTTTGAGTTAAGGTAAGTGGATAGATAGTAGTGTATGTACAGTTTAGTTTAGGGTTAGATGTAGGATTTTAAGTGTATGTGTGTGGATTGCTGTTTTTTTGGTGTGCTTGTGTTGTGTGTGTGTTTCTTGGAACAGCGATTTTTTTCCCAAACAAATCACTGTTCTAAGCCTTCGATGGTTTTGCATTTCAAGGTTAGAAGTTCGAACATATGGTGTTTAAACTTCTGCCGTTTCGTCGAAGTGATATAGACACATAGAATACTACATGTGGGATGCAGTACTGTGTCTAAATGCACATCTGACTGTGTCTGTCTGTCTATGCACATTTAAACACAGTTAGGTACTTCTGATTTTGTTTCCTTAATGTTTTTAATGCAAAAGCACATAGTAAATGTATGTTAAAGTAAATTCAGCTCTATATTATGGTTGCCATCACATTTCCTTTGTGGACTACAAAATGCTCATGCCCTCTAACAATGTGAGGACTGACTCATATTTAGTGAGAATCTTTTACCATGCATCTGCTTGTACCACATATGCACCCCCCCTCTGGAAGGATGTCACAAAAAAGCACAAAAGACCCTTTTATGAACAGTATCAGTGCACCTAGTTGATAGGGTCGCCACCTGTCTCTCTTTCTGCAGTTCTTGCCTGTGTGGGGGTGGCTTGAAATGGTAAATGCATTGATACTTTACAAGAAAAAAATATTTTCTGACTTTTCTCTAAATGTCACGGAAATCTTTGATGCTACATTTATGTTATCTTAACATAAATAACCAACATTTAAAGCTTAGCATTTCAATATTGTGTTACTGCTTATGTAAATTTGTCAGAACAGGTGACAATTCTCATTAAACCCCTGAATGATCTAATTCCTTTTTTTTTGCTATGAAAAGGGAGTGAAGTTCTCCTCCTCTCTGCAATAAAATAGTGGAAAACAATTACACAGGTTTCTGTTTTGTTTTTTTTTTTGTATCAGCTGCTGTGTTCCTGGCATTAAAGGATTACTTGTCCATCTAAGATTGACAGCAGTACCTGACAGGGTAAACTACAGATGTAACTATGTCTATGATATGTTATACAGGCAGAGACAAATTCATCTGCAAAGTATGTGAGAAGTTGAGCTTAAAAAAAAGTAGGTGGGCTTTCTCTTCCTTTTACACCAATGCAAGGAAATAAAAGTTTTAATAAGTATAAGCATGTTTCTGGTACTTACACAATGCTGGAACCATAATTTAGGGAGAAAAGAAACCTAAAGACTGAGTTAAACTGTAGGAGAGGGTGGAGTTTTCCTTTAAAAAGGTTCTAGGGCCATTAGCCTCGTAACCTCCTATGATCCTATAAAAATTTTCCCTACACACAAAAATAGTCATAGAGGAGGTGAACAAGCAACATAAAGCTTCTTACTCCATTTTTAACCACTTGACAAATTACTCCAGAAAGACCCTGGGAAAAAGCATATTAATTGCATGCTTAAAGTATATGTACCCCTTAATATGCCCAAATGTTAAGAAAATCCCAACACCTTTACAAACATTATTAAACAAAAATGCATTGATTAATTATCTTAACTATGTTTCTATAATACAGCAAACACACGTTTCAGATCCTTTTGCTTGCATACTATCCCAGTGAAAAATGTATCTTCTGAAAGGGAACACTACTTGTGATTGTGAAGAAGTCACATAAATATAATGGCCACAGTATAATGTTCAGCTTGCATACTCAGACAGATAAACTGTCCCTAGTAAGCCATATCAATTATTATTTAGCATTGTTCAGGTAATTACCCATTACTTTCATATAAAGCCTGCTCCCTAAACAGATGGTCACTTTCTAAATACACTTCTTTCTCATTGTGAATAAAGTAAATGGTATAATGGCCACAGTAATGTGATTTACTTTAACCTGTTGATCTCAAACATATATACTACTTTCTAACATGCTGTATCAATAATCATTCAAAAGGTATAATGTAACTGCCCTATGTTTTCACAGGTAGAATACTTCCTTGCTCAAAGGATAGCCATCTTCTGCACTCACCGTTGATGTTTATGATGAAAGTAAAAGCAATAATGACCACAGTAATGTATTTTAAGTTACTGCTGTCAAACACGTATACTACCTGCCACAAAGCCACATCAGTGACTGTTTCACAGTGACTAACTACCCTTTTCTTTCACACACAGCCTGCTTCTCCTTAAAAAAGGGTAGCTGCTTTGTACACTCCCAATAACTGACTGTGAATAAAGTGAAAGATATAATGGCAACAGTAATGTATTTCAACTTATTGCATGGAGACATATGCACTGCACCCAAGAAGTCATATCAACAAACATTTAACAGTGATTGTAACTGCCATGACCTTTCATACATACAGCAAGCCTCCTTAAATCCCCAAAAGATAGTTGCAGTCCATATACTTCTCAGGTGTTAGACTGTGATTAAACCAAAATAAAGAATGGCCACAGAAATGTATTTTATCTTATTGCTCTTGGACATAAATGCACCAGCAAGTATTCCCAATGCTTTTTTTTACTGTGATTATGTGACTGTATTTTGCTTTCACAAGCTGAGCGATTTCCAAGAGATAGTTTTTGCATCACCTCTGATGTGTGACTGAAGAAGACAAATTAATTAATGTGTATCATAATAAATAACTAAATACATTAATAAATCATTAATGTATCAGTGGTGTAGACAGTGTGTGCTATGGCCACTGGCCACTGCCTACAAATATATTTGGTGTCCTAACAGTATTTTTAAATAGAAAGATACCTAGAAGTGAAAAATGTTACCTAAAACCTGACATGTCTATTTGAATAACTAGAGATCACTAGTTGATCCATAAAGGCCACAGTGCTGCAGCGGCTAGCATTGTTGCCTCACAGCAAAATGTTCTTCTGTTCGATTTTTGGCTGGAGTGCCTTCTGTGTGGAGTCTGCATGTCCTCCCCACAGTTGATTGAATGTTAAAGACATGCAGGTATGTGCGTGCATGTGTGGGTGCTCCTCCTTTGAAGATTGGGCACCAGGCTGGCAACTTGACACTGTAAAAATCCACTACCAATCATTATCAGACCGGTGATCTGCTGTGGTGACCCCTAATCGGGAAAAGCCGAAAGACTTTTTACTAGTAAAGCCATAACATCAGGTGCTCAATGGGAAACAATCTGAATGAGATTCATAATTGTGAATCATGGAACAGTGATTCTGAATGTGTCTAAGATCACTGTGTCTTGGAGATTCCCCATTCTTTGAAGTGCAACAATCCCAGAGTTAGTATATACTAACAAGCAGAATGGGTTGCAGGCACTGCAATGAGAGGTGTGAGGTACTTGCATTGCAAAAAGGTATTTCAAGGTAGAACAGTGAGTTTCAATCTTTTCCGTCTTTGTTGTTCTCCTTTTAAATCACTGTTTTTTTTTTTTTTCAAAATTTCAGAACTTGACACCAATACTATAGATTGTGTAACTGTGACAATAAAGACAACCCTGGAACATATAACAATTGTTCGAGTGTATAGACCACCAAAGTCAAGTGCTGATGTTCTAGAGGAATTCAATATTTTTTGTACAAAACACAAGAGGGAAGAATAATAGTGACTGGGGACTTAAATTTACTAGAAACAGACTGGAATAATATTCATTCAACAACATTTATAAGGAAACTATTTGCAAGGTATGTTTATGAACAGCAATTGCTTCGGATTGTAAAAAAAAACTACCTGGGAAAGAACATACTAAACATTGTGATCCTAAAGAAATTACTGTCACTTCATGTCAAGTTTTATCACCCTCAATGTGCAAAGATCATGGGTTTATAATGGTTAATTTGTTGCTAGATAATTCTGTCAAACTGAAATCTAAACCAGTACACAGAAGATTACTTACAGATTATATGGAAGCAAAACAGTCACTATATAAAACTAATTGGAGTGATGCATTCGGTGGATAAACTGCAGAAGGAATGTGGAAACTTTTGAAAGAGAAATTGTTTGAGTGCAAAAAAATTTTAAAAAATGTGCAAAATCAGGATCTAGGCATACAACATCAGGTGAACATATTTCCATGAGATCAAGATTCACGATTAAGGTAAGAGAGAAAAAATGTAAGAAATGGAAAAAAGGATGAACTGCAACTTAAAATTGAAATAAACAAGCTGGACAAACAAGTTAACCACAGTGTGAGACAAGATCAAGAAAAATTTGAAGAAGATGTATATGAAGATATTGAGCAAATAGGAAACCATTCTATAGATACATAAGATGTGGAAGGAGTAAAGACATACAAATTGATAAACTGTGTAGATTCTGAAATTTATTCTCAGATACAACAGGTTATAGATATAATTACAAAATCTTATGCAAACAGTTTGGTTCCACAAAAGGAGTGATAACTTGTTCTAGTGATATCCAGCTAACCTCAGATACTGGAATCAAAATAGATGATATTAAAAAAGAAATATGCAAACTGGATCCAAACAAAGCACTGGGAGGAAACAGAATAGGAAATAATGACATGAGAACACTTCAGCAAGAACTTATAGTACCATTATATTTACTATTTACTATGACATATAAATATGGGGAGATTCCTTAAGACTGGAGACATGCACTTACTAAACCTGTCTTTAACCCAATCATATAGACCCTTAAGTCTACTTTCATGTTGTGGAAAAATAATCGAGAAGGTAATATTGGATAAGTTATTGTTGGAACTGGAAAGGCTGGGACTTGAAACCATATATTAGCATGTATATGTTGAAAATAGATCTAGTACCACCTGTAACATGATGTTATATAACAGTTATTAATGAAAAATTGTATTGTGATGTAATTTATATAGATTTATATTCAGCATTTGACATGGTCATACACAAAACACTGATCAGTAAATCAGAACTAGGTATTGATTTACTCTTGATAAGATGGATAGCTGCATGTCTTACAAATAGGACATGGTAAGAACCATACAGCAACTGGACAGGTGATGTTCTTGTTTACAGTTAGGGTGTCCCACAGGGCTCTGTCCTAGGCCCTTACTTGTTTAGGTTGTATCTTTCAAACCTATCTTTTTCATCAGAGGTGTTCTGTAGTCTGCATGCAAATCACCTGAAATAGGATAAACTGATTACATGTTTTACAGATAGGGCATGTCTGCAAAAGGACTTGAATAAATTGATCATTTGTGCATAGGAGAATAATATGCTGATAAAGATATCAAAAAACTAAGCATATGAGATTTGGAAGACATACATTGAAAGGCGAATACTTAATACAACACACAGTGATTAAAACTTAGAATTCATTTAAGGACCTGTGTATATGGGTAGATCCAGCTTTGAGTTTTTCTAATCATATCAACCAATAGGTTAATGATAGTTATAGAACTAAAGGTTATATAAAAAGATTAATAAAGTCTAGGAAATCAGAAATGATGAAGTCATTGTTTGTTAATTACATTAGACCCTAACTTGAGTATGGAAAACAATATGGAAACCTTATAAGAAAACACACATGAATAAACTGGAAAAGTACAGCAGAAATATACCAAGAGCATACATGGATGTGAAATTTTTAAGTTATTATGAAAGACTAAAAATATCTGAACTTGTACAGTGTCCCTTATAAAAATTTAGGAGGAGCTCTTGTTAAGGTATATTGGGCATTTAGAGACAGCTATCTCTTGGAATGTTTGGGGGTTATTAAAATGTAGAAGAGAACTATCAGACAACCTATGTAAAAGATTCTATAAGAATGAGAAGTATACTAATTGATTCTCTGAGAGAACAGACTACCAAACTACATTAAAGAAAGCACTAGTTTAGATGTTCTTAAGAACAGCCTAAACACTTATTATGGGAACAACTGTTTTGGTATTTTGGCTAGAAGGGCATTAATACCCATACTTGAAATATGTGTAGTTATGTATGTATGTATGTATTTATATGTAATATCTTGCCTTACTTCTTACATGTTACATAGTGCAGTACAGGTACTGCAAAAACACGTTTGGCTAACATCAAAAATTGAAACAATATTAATTTCATGAACTTTAATCATACCATGACATAGAAATGGGGTCTATTCCCATTCCGGTATTAGAAACCCAAAAAATGTGGAGAAATTAAACCCACAAACTGGCTAACAATAAACTATTAAATGTGGGGTGTGTGAAGTCAGGATAAAGACGACTATAATATCTCACTTCCAGATTCAATTTCCTATTCATTTTAAAGAGAAGCTGTAGACTAATTATTTTGCTACTATGTTTAATGTACTGGTAAAATAATCACCTCACAACCGTACCAAAAGGTAAACATTTTTTAATAAGTTTCTTACCAATTCTAAAATTTAAAAAAAAAACAATGTATACAGAATTGAGCTATCCTGGGAGTTGTAATTCTGGCCTTTCCAGTAGTGTGTGTGTGTGTGTGTGTGTGTGTGTGTGTGTGTGTGTGTGTGTGTGTGTGTGTGTGTGTGTGTGTGTGTGTGTGTGTGTGTGTGTGTGTGTGTGTGTGTGTGTGTGTGTGTGTGTGTGTGTGTGTGTGTGTGTGTGTGTGTGTGTGTGTGTGTGTGTGTAGACCTACCAGAGGAAGGAAAACCAGATACAGCCATGTGAAGGGGAACCATCTGTGAAGTGAAGTGGCTGTAGATGCTGACATTCCCCACCATCACCTTTGTACATGGTTAATGGGACCTACAGGTGAGGTGGTCCTGAAGCCTACCTGGACCATAACAGATTGCAGTATGCCATAATTTTGAAGGGACATACCTGGGCCCAGTGACATATCTCCTAGAGACTCAAGAGTCAAGATAAGCAATAATGAACTGGAATGTTTATTTACATGTCAATTCCTTTTGTTATCATGCTTCATCCTAGAACATCAGGGAGGTCACAGACTGAATACTCCTATCCTCTGGCACTAACATAGCAGAATACATGTTTAGAATCTAATTCTTATTCAGTTTATACAGAATGTGTTTATATACCCACATCTATAATCAAGCAATCTGTTTCCATGTGCCCACCTACCTTAGAAAATACTTTCTTATACCAACCTTCTGCTGACTCTCCTACTACTTGAAATACATGTTCAAATGAATCAATTTTTTATTCATTTATAGGTTCATAGGGGTGTACCAGATTAATGGCCCTGGAGCCTTTACAAGCCTAGCCCATAGGATTACCCTGGCATTGTGCCATCCGACCTTAGTTCCCAGTCCCTCTGTTAAGTAGAGCCACTGGAGTGATCCCCAGGGTGAATTTTCTATTTCCCATTCACTCATCAAGATTTCTCTTGAAGAGGGTCAGTGAGGTACACTGCTTGACATATATGGGAAGTCTATTCCATAGTATGGGCAGTCTCTGGGTTATGAACCTGTCCATCCAGCATGTTCTGTTGATTGTGGTAATGAGGATGAGGTCTCTGGAGTGTGTGGTGGGAGGGATTGGGATTTTGTTAGATGTAGCATTTCTATCAGAGCTGGGTCAGACATGGCTTTGTAAGTCAAGCAGAGATTGCCTCTGAGACAGAGAATAGCTGGAGATTTTTGAGATTGTCCATATAGGACAAGTGTTTAAGGCCTACTATCCTCTTTGTGAAGTACTTTTGTGACCTCTCCAGTTGTTGCAGGTGTTTAGTGATGTACATGCCAAATGGGGCATTGTACTCAATGACTGGACTAATGAGGGAAGAGTAGAGGGAGACAATGACCTCCTTCTTCCTGGATGCAAAACCCTTAGTAATGAGATGTGCCACATAGAAGGACTTTCTGACCACAGTGGCAATGTGGTGGTCAAAGGAGAGGTTGCTGTCAGCCTGTGTTCCCAGATATCTTATAATGCCTTCTGTGTTCAGTGGACTACCATCGATGTGGTAATTTAAGGGAACCAGGTTTTTCCCATGGGGGATGACTACATATTTTTTGGCATTGACCTTAAAGCCATGGTTCTGACACCAGTCGTTGGTCTCAGTGAGACCTTTCTGTAGGATGTCAACATCACTTGGGGAGTTAATAATAGCTCCCAACTTGCAATAATCTGCGTACTTTGTCAGCCAGAGTCCCTTCATGTTGGCCTGGACTTCAGAGGAGTAGATGCCAAACAGGAGAGGACCCAGGACCAAACCCTGTGGGACTTCACTCTTGACTGGTCTGCATTCTGACTTGGAGTCAGCTACTTTCACACTGTGGGCTCTATCTGTGAGACAGTTTACAACCCACCTAGTGATATAGGGGTTGATGCCTAGCTTAGTTTGTTTTTCTATGATTCCTGAGTGGGGAATGGTATCAAAGGCCTTGGCCAGATCAAGGTAGGCTATATTAACCACCTTGTCTTCATTCACAGCTCTGGTGAGTGAGTCAAAGAAGTCGACCAAGTTGAGCAGGCATGATCTACCCTTCACAAAACCAAACTGTAGAGAATCCAGAGTTTGGAGATTCCTATATCCTTGTTTATTAGGTCCATGATGATGCATTCCATAGCTTTGCATATCAGACTCATCAGGCTAATAGGGTGATTGTTTCTAGGGTCTATAGTTGCTCCTCCTTTGTGGAGAGAGATGACTGTAGAAGTGCGCCATTTGGTAGGGACAAAATGAGGCTGTGATTGAACAGGGTACACAGCTGAGGTGCCAGTTCACTCTGTAGTTCATGTAGAACACAGCCAGGGATATTGTCAAGTCCCATAGAAGCTGTATTCTTGGCCTTGGACAGTGCTGTTTTAACCTGTGCAGCAGTAATACTGGGTGCCTGGCAATCTACTCGTATTGTGATTGGTACTTTGGGGGAGGAGAGGGGTAAAGTTGGCACTGAATCTGCCAGCCAGTATAATGGCAATATCTGTTGGCTCAGTATAGGAGGTACCATTGTGCAGTAATTCAGAGAAAATCTGGGTATTGCCATGGAGATTCTTTACATAACTATAGAAGGCCTTGTGGTTGTTTTTACTATCTGCTCCAATTCTGTTTTCATAGCTAGCTTTAGATGATTTGATGCGGGAATCTCAACTTTTTGTTGAGGCTGATAAGGGACTTTTTCCAGTCTTTGGACTTTACCTTATTCCTCATCAGTTTCCTCCTTGTGTTGTAGAGTTTGTTTATGGCAGGGGACCACCAGATTGGCTTCCTTTTTTTGGAGGAGAGTGTCTTCGTTCTATTGGGTATGACAAGTTCCATGCATTTGTATATGTGTTCATACAGTGCATTGGTGTATGATTCGGCAGTCATGCAACTATTCTCCATTTGCATGGGTGCCGTGAAGTTAGCCACTTCTGTTTTTAGGAGCCCAAAGTTAGCTTTGGAGAAATTTTTCCTGGTAGTTACCTTTGCGGTGGGGGGTGGGGGGGGGATTTCCAAGGTGATTAGTTTGTGGTCAGATCTAACCAGGGAGGAGTTGACTATTGGTGTAGAGCAACAGTCACCCATGTTAGTAATGACCAGGTCAAGGATGTTGCTGCCTCTAGTGAGGGTAAAAACGAGCTGGTCCAGGGCATTGGAATTAATGAATTCCAGAAAATGTTGGGCAAGTGTATTGGTACATGAGTAGTTTTCCCAGTTAATGGAGGTGTAGTTGAATTCACTCAGTATGAGAGTGTTAGGTTAGACCCTAATATTCTCCAGGGTGCTTAGGAACATGGAGTGTGAGTCTTGGGACATGGTTGGGGACCTATAGCAGGCTACGACCTGAATCGCTGTCTTATTCAATGTTCTATTCTAAAATATGCACTCTTAGATATTACTAATTAATCTGATTTATGTATTCATTCTTTCATTACCAATTAACCTTATTTAGTTGTCTGGAACCAGTGCCCATCCCAGCACTCAACAGACAATAAAATAGAGAAACAGATCCTGGACAGGGGTACCAGCTCATCACAGGATACACACACACACTTGTGCGAGTGAGTGCACCTAAAGACAATTTGGTGGAACACCAATTCACATATCACATCTCTGAAATGTGGAAGGAAACTAGACCACCTATCAAAAGCCCACATGAACACTGGGGTGATGTGTAGTCTCCACAGAAAAGGTATCCAAGCCAAGAGTCAAATTGAAAAAAACATGAGTCAACAATATTAATTTATCTTCCACCATTCCAACCACAGAGATGAAAAGTTACATTTTTCCTGTCTCCATTAATTCTTCGGCATACATGTGCTACACTCCTGTAACACCTCTCTCTCTTTCTCTCTCTCTCTTTGTCTCCCTGTCCCTGTCTCCAAGTCTTTTGGGTTTCTAATATCATGACTGGAATGAACCCCATTCCTTAGTCAAGGTATGATTAAAGTTCATGAAATTAGTATTGTTTCAATCTTCAATGTTAGCCAGAAGTGCTCTTCGCATCACCCACAATGTGCCCAGTGATGACTCCTTCTGCAATTCATATGGAGTTACATGTATCAGTAACATATCTAAGTACAATTGTAATTTCTTTTTTATAAATCCTGTTGAGCCTACTACTATAGGAACTGGCTGGGTATCCTTCTTCCACATTGCCTTCATTTCTGTCTGAAAATCCTGTTTTCTATGACTTTGTGTCTGTCTGTCTGTCTGTCAGACAATGTAGTCACTGCGTGTAGCAATTTTAGTGATCAATGCTAATTTTGTCTTCTTTTCATGGTCTACTATATCTGATTTTCTCACATCTGTTTTTTGAACTGTTGGTAATGGGTGATCCCATGTAATATAAACTTCATCATTTTCTATAATGTTTTGTGGCTCATGTTTCCAATGTTTTTCAGCTACTTCAATATTATGTTTGTACAATCCCCAATGTAACAGTCTTGCCACATTATTATGCCTTTCAGTATACAGTCCTTCTGCCATTAGTGTGTCACAACCAGCAACAAGATGTGCGACTGTTTCCAATTCTGTTTTACAAAACCTACATTTGTCTGTTTCTCCCACATTTTCAATGGACTTTGTAAACCAACTGGCATGTAGTCCACTATCTTGGGCCACCAATATTAACCTTTCATCTTTTGGTTTAAATTCACCTCTCCTTAAACATTCCTACATTTGATCCTGATCAACATGAGGTCATTCCAAAAGTTTTCTATACTTGGTTCATAGGTTCATAGGCTGGTACTAGGCTATCGGCCCTAGGGCCTATACAAGCCTAGCCATAACAATTCCCTGGTTATTTCTTCTCATAATTTTTACTTCCCTGGACCCCTGTCTAGCAGGGTGACTGACATGATCCCCATTGTGAATTTCCTATCTCCCATCCAGTCATCAAGGTTCCTTTTAAAGAGGGCCAACAGAAAAAACAGAATGTGAAAAAATGAGGTGATAAAAAAAAATATGTAAATAATAAAAACATCACAGCATCACAGCAAATACAAACACAAACCGTTTCAGCTGGAAAAACACACAATCATGGCAGCTACACAAAAAATCAAAAAAAAAATTACTGTTACTGGCTTGGAATACATGCATAGCATCTCATTGGTGGGTGGAAAATAAATATTCATTAAGCCCCAGGGAAGAAAAGCCTAGCAGCCCACTAACTTTTTTTTTTTTATTTTATTATTTATATCAAGATATTTTATTCCTCCTCTCCCCCTCCACTGAATCAATTGTTCCAATAATTGTAAACAAAAAATATGCTGATGGGTGTGACAACTGGTGTTTATACAATGCATTCTTAATCTTTTTTCTGCTTGATATTCTGAAATACGAACGTAACCGAACACAATGCACCTTCCATCGTGTAAAATGCACACCATTTGCATGTGGCCATGTAAATAGCCCAATCACTACTGCAGTTACAAAAAATGTTTATATCAAAGACCTTTGAGCAATTACGACATTTGGTTTTCCTTTTAAAGAGGGCCAAGGAGGCGCTCTGCTTGACATGTATGGGCAGTCTATTCCAGAGTATGGGGAGACTCTGGGTCAGGAACCTATCCCTCCAGCATGTTTTTATTATTGTGATGACAAGGTTTAGATCCCTGGAGCGTGTGGCTCTGAGGGGTTGGGATTTCTTTAAGTGGAGCATGCCCAACAGCTCAGGGATTGACATGGCATTGTATGTTAAGCAGAGATCACCTCTGAGTAGACGATATGCCACAGAGTATAGCTGGAGTTTTTTTTAGATGGTCAGCATATGGCATCTGCTTTAGGGCTGTGATTCTTTTAGTGAGGTATTTCTGCGGCCTTTCCAGCTTACCAAATGGGGGATTATACTCTATATTGAGTCTGATGAGTGATGAGTACAGTGGGACAATGCCCTCCTTTTTCCTGGATGAAATGCCCTTAGTGATGAGGTGTGCCAAATAGAAGGATTTCCTGACTGTTGTGGCAATGTGGTTATCGAAGGTGAGACCTCTGTCCACCTGTGACCCTAAGTCTCTCATCACACTTTCAGTGTTTGGTGTACTGCCACCTATGTGGTAATTCATGGGTACATGTTTTTTCCCAAAGGGGATAACTATACATTTTTTTTCTGTATGGCCCTTTTGTAGTATATCCACATTATTTTGGTATTCAATAATGGCTCCCAGTTTGCAGTCATCTGTGAACTTTGTTAGCCAAAGTCCCTTAGTGTTGGCCTGTACTTCAGAGAAGTAGATGTCAAACAAGACTGGTCCCAGGACTGAATCCTGAGGTACTCCACTTGTCACTTGTCTGGAGCTGGATTTGGAGTCAGCTACTTTTACAGTCTGGGTTCTGTCAGTAAACCAGTTGGCAACCCATCAAGTGATGTAGGGATTTATGCCCAGCTTAGTAAGTTTATCTATGATTCCAGAGTGGTGGATGGTGTCAAAGGCCTTGGCAAGGTCCAGATAGGCAGTGTGGACTGCCTAACCCGTGTCCACAGCTCTGGAGACTAATTCAAGGAAGTCAGTCAGGTTCAGGACACAAGATCGGCCCTTCACAAACCCAAACTGGGTGGGGTTCAGTGTTTGAAGGTTGCCAGTGTCTTTGTTTATAGGTTCCATGATAATGCGTTCCATGCCCTTGCAGATCAGGCTCGTCAGACTGATAGTACGGTAGTTCCTGGGATCCAAGGTGGATCCCCCCTTGTGGAGTGGGATAACTGTAGCTGTGCACCACTCAGTGGGCACGAAGACTGAGGTGAGGCTATGATTAAACATGACTCTTAGGTGAGGTGCTAGTTCATTCTGTAGTTCATGTAGTACACAGCCTGGGATGTCATCTGGTCCCATGGATGCTGTATTCTTAGCTTTGGAGAGTGCAGTTTCTACTTCTGTGGCAGTGATTACCGGAATTTGGCAATCTTTCGGTATTGAGATGGGCCCTTTAAGGAGTGAGAGGGGGATGAATTTGGCACTAAATCGATCTGCCAGGATATTGGCAATATCCTTGGGATCAGTATATTTAATGCTATTCTGTTGTAGCTCAGAGCAGATCTGAGCATTGCCATTTAGATTCTTGACAAAACTATAGAATGCCTTGTGATTGTCTTTGGAATCTTTGGCAATTTTATTTTCTTAACTAGCTTTTGAGGATTTTATGATGGATCTCAGCTTCTTACTGAGGCTGGTAAGAGAGTTTTTTGCATCCTGGGATTTTTCTCTTTTCTGCAACAGTTTCTTCCTTCTGTTGTATAGTTTGTTGATGGCAGGGGACTACCAGATTGGCTTCCTTTTTTGGGAGGAGAGCATCTTGATTCTATTTGGGATGGCACGATTCATGCATGAGTGGATGTGCTCGTACAGTGCCTTAGTGTAGGATTCAGCAATCGAACTTTCAGATCCTGTCTGCATGGGTGTCATGACGTTTGCCACTTCTGACTTGAGCAGCATGAAGTTGGCTTTGGAGAAGTGTTTTTACGGAGGTTTCCTTACTGTGGGGTGGGGGTGGGATATGGATGTCAAGGTTGATTTGCTTATGGTCAGACCTGACCAATGAGGGGGTGACCACTGGTGTGGAGCATCTGTCTCCCATGTTGGTAATGACCAGGTCTAGGATATTGGAGCTCCTGGTGGGACAATGGATTAGATGATCAAAGGCATTGGAATTTATGAATTCCAAGAACCATTGGGAAAAGGTGTTGGTACCCGAGTAGTTTTCCCAGTTAATGGCAGGGTAGTTGAAATCACCCAGTATTTGGGTGTTTGATTGCATCTTAATATTTTCCAGTATGTTTAGAAAGGTGTAGTGAGAATCTTGTGGCATGGTGGGGAATCTGTAGCAAGCTACAATTTGGATTGTAGTCTTACCTAGTGTTAGTTGCACTTGGAGAATTTTAGATGCATTGTGTTGGGCAACTAGCCTGGAGGTGTGAATATCCTTGGTGAATATGGACACTCCTTCACCTTTAGTGTTTCGGTCTTGGTTTGGCTGCCAAAAAGTGTGGTAAGAGTTATAGCCTGGTATTGGCTCTCTGGAGCCTTGAACCAGTTCTCAGTTACTGCACAGATATCGATGTTCTCCATTTTTAGGAGTGCCGTGAGAGAGTGCATTTTGAGGTTTAGACTTCTAGCATTGAATAGTATTACCTTCAGATTTTGCATGCTTGTATCTGTTATGGTGATGGTTTTGTCCTTTGAACCTTGCTTAAAAACGGCACTATAGGGGTGGCAAGAGCTTTAGCCAGTAACCCTAATCCCAGGGGTGACAGGTGCAGACCATCTCTGCCAAAGCATCATGGTTTGTTGATCATGTCTTCCCAGGCAGACAGATACTGGATCCCCTTTGAATGACACCAGAAGATTAGCCAATTGTTGAAGTCAATCATTTTGTCCTTATACTGTGGTAAAATTCTGGGTGAAGGCAGGATGCTACTCAGGGCTAGGGTCATACCTGCCTGGGCCACATGATCCGAGAACTCTTCCATGTGTCTTTTCATGTAGTCCAGGGAGGTACGTCTCAAGTCATTCAGTCCAACATGGACAATCACAGAGTCATATTTATACTTGTTGTGTCATGACTTGAATACATGTGTTATGTGGTGGATCCTGGCACCTGACAGGCAGCTGACTGTAATTTTCTCCTTGTTCAGCCTGGTGAGTGGGACACCAGTGTGCCTGACTATAGAGTCACCTATGACTAAAGTGTTGGCTACATTGTCTTGCTTTAGGTGCTGTTGTTGGGTGGCACATTGGTGTTGTGAGCTATGTGTCACTTTGGTTATGACTGGTGTTTGTTTGCGTTTCAGCTTCAGAAGTCCTTGTTGCTTTGGCAGGTTAATGTTAAGGGCCTCTGCATATGTGGGTTTAGTGTTGCTATGTGTGGATGTTGATGGTGTGGGTTTTGAAGGGCTATGTGTTGCTTGAGGTGTAGTGCAGGTGTTAACCTTGTCCTCTTGACTGTCTTGCACAATCTTGGCTGAAGAGAGCTTTGCTTCCAGTTTGGCTATGTAAGTGCATCTCTCACAGGTTGTAGTGTTGGGTGGTAAAAGGAGAATAGAAAACCAAATGGGAATTCATTTTAGTGGTAAATATGAGCGAGAAGCAGCAGTTGGGACCAGAGGATCAAAGTAGATGTGATGCAGGTGAGGAGGGAGTTAGGTTATGTGTCCAATGGAAAAGCACTTCCAGTGAGATTTTTGATGAAGGTATTCTTTTGAGTTGAGCTCTGAGTGTGGGGAAAGAGAAGACTTCTTTAAGGTGAAGGGAGAGGGATTGGCAGAGTTTGGGTACAAGAATGGAACAGGAATGGTCAGCACAGTGCAGTTTAGTTTTGGGTGTCTGAGGAAGGGGATGGTTTTATTATGGAGTTTGGCTGCAAGAGGTGGACAGGCACCCGGTTGAAGTAGTTTGAAAACAAGAGACCCTAGGAGTAGCTCAACCTGTATAGGAGACTGGTAGCCATTTGACCTTGGAGAGAGTGATGCAATGGTGTTTCTGATGGAAGGAATTGGATATGAATCGGCAGATTTTGTTTTCCATGGACTGTAGAGTGGATGACATTTTTTAGAGGCTGTTGCTATGATGGTGAGACCATATTCTAGTTGAGTAAGGATTCCTCCTTTGCTTATTGCAGCTTTAGCTGGTCTGGAGAGGAAGGAAAATATTTTCCAGGACCATAATACAATAGAACTGAACTTTTTTTCCTGGTTACAGATTTCAGCCTAGTTATATACAGCATACATGCTCCCATAATAAGTTAGCTGCTAATCAGGTCTTGAGGAACTTTCATTCCAGGCAACTGACAATGTAGTGATGTGGCTTAGTCTGTATTTTCTATCTCCTTTAGCTCACCTCATCATGCTCTCCCATTCATATCACTCAAAGAAAAGTGGGTAGAATGGCACAGTAAATTACAATTGTACCACCGCAGAAAATTATTAAAAGACAGAGAGCATGATTCAGACTGAAGGTCATATTGGCATTGCCAGTAGAAGGTGATGATGTGACTAAAATGAGTTTGGAGGGTTCTGGCTATGGTGGGTAGGTGGCATCAAAAAATACTGGGCAAGTTCAGGATACTTGACTTTGCTAAGGTGGCCAGGTGTCCTGTTTATTTTTTTTGTAGATGCAACTGAGAATAGATAGATGGAGTAGCAACTTCTGGCTTTGTTGTTACAAAGGGCAATATCCTAGCTGGATGGATTATCCCAGGACCTCACAAATGAGGAACCAGAGGGACTGGTGGTGACAAAGATGGACATCTTATTGAGTAGTGCAAGAAGCAGTTGGTGTAAGAGGCTTTGTAATTCAGAAGACCCACAAAAAGATGAAGGCAATCAGAGCAAGTCAAAAACCTAGGCAGTGAGGGCAAATCAGGACAGAGGAGACATGGTAGTTATGTTTTTGTTCATATTGCTCTAAGTATGGAGGACTGAAGATCTATTATCATAGTAGAAGGGTGTATGGAATGAGAAGGTTAAGGCAGCCTCAGTATGGGAAGTTGGATCCTAGAGGAATGAATCAGTAGGGGAGAGTGAATGGTAGTCAGACAGATGAGGGGAAAAACAGAGTGAGAGGCTAGGTAAAGATCTGGTAAGACCATTGGACATCTACATGTAGGTAGAGGCATGACACGGTGCAGATAAATATAAAAATGCTTCAAAGTTTCTATGCTGCTGACCCCAGAAGGAGAACTAGTCATGTTTCCAACTTGGAGATCCACAGAGAATCTTTCTGGATCAAAACAGTACTGTAGCTACAGGACTGGCATTTATTCAGCCAGTATACTGGCTAGCAGAACAGGTTGAAGCACAGGGGAATATACATCTTTGAACATGCTAATGCCTAGATGCAGAAGTTGCACATCACATTGTATGCATCTTTCTAGAAAGAAAGTAAAGACCTCACATTCACAGTGTCTGTTTTGTTTATTGAGCAGGCTGATAACCATCCAAATGTTACATGGAGTCAGAAGTGAAAATACATGTATAGAAGTGAATTACTCCATTTGAATTGAGAGTTTATGTGTTTGGAAGAAGAAAAACATAATCTGCAGTTATTTAAAAAAGGTCCAGTTGCAGCCACCAGGAATTCTTTCATTACGAGACAATTTACCAGAAAACTGGAAAGCTTGAATTCAAAAAATCAGTAGTGAGTAGAATAGCAGAAGAAACCCGGTAGTGTGCCATGTTTCTACATATAGCCAGAGAAGAATCTTTGAAGGATTTAACATGTTTACCTTTGGAGAAGGTGAGAAAAATAAAACATCAGGAAGGCTTATTAGTGAAATCCAAACAATAATGTAATCATCTCACAAAACAGTGATCACAAAACCTCAGAAACACTTAGAAATAAATTACATTTGAATGTACCAAATGACATAAGCTTTATTTTGTTTTGGCTGGGTTAGTCCCTGTGGGCCAGCAACCTCCCTTCAGGGGAGACTCCAGGTGGAATCTATAATGACTGGGGGAAATTTGCCTAGGAGACTGGGAGAAATTCCCCAATAGTTTTCAATAAGTGTTATGGTATCATATACATCCACACCAACTATCACCAATTCAGGCAGATGGAGCTTTGGTCTAACATCTCAAATGAAGGATGGCACACTCAGGAGTGCAGCACCCCTCTTATGCTGCAGTACATTGTCAGTATTTGAAAATAAATCCAAATAATTCATGTGGGTTTAGAACCCACAGTTTTCTGATCTATCATCACCAAAGGTTAGTGTGCTACTTGTTAAGCACTGACATTTTCTGGGGCGGGGGGGGGGGGGTGGCAAGTCCCCAGGAATCCAGGAATCCCCCCATGAAGGAGATTGTACCCCTGCACACTCGGTTACTTATACTTACATACCAACTCTAAGATTGCATTCTCTCAGGGAAAAGGGAAATGCCCAAGGTAGTACAACTTAATGCTTGAATGCAAAATCTCCAGGAATCATACACTAGCAATCATCAGAGTCAATCATTACTGCAGCTTACATCTGGCACCCTAGCAACAACTAATCAGATAACTGTGAGCTAAAACAGAACTTGTCATTTACTTGCCATCTGTTATTTTCAATGGCAGAAAGTCCAACAAAGACTAGAGATGCTTATGCTATTGAGTTAAGGAATCAAGCCAAAGACTGTGAATGTGGTTGAGTTGTTTGATTCATTAATATGAGACAGAAGAGCTTGTGACAAAAGAAATGATCAAAAAAGAACAATGATAATCATTAGAAGCAGACATATTATCATATGCTCTGGACTTTATGCAGAATGTCTGAAATTACAAGTACACAATGAAAGACATTAACTGTAGAACTGGATTCATATAAGATTAAATGTAAGTCAAGCAAAAAGGATAAAATGAGAAACAGTTTGAGAATGCACTGAAGCAATAACAGAGATGAAAAAGACAGCCATTAGGCACCCAATACGTATGGTGCAGTTGAAATTCAAGCCTCACATACGAGGTGGATTTATAAGCAAGTTTTATGTCTTTAATCTGTTTTGTAGAAGTAGAGAAAGAATCATTTGACAAAGATGTGTAAAATAGTGTTCAAAAGAGCTTGCATGTTGTTGAACAGAAACATGAAAATCGACTATTGTTGCTGCTGTTGAAGTAAAACGAGTTGATACAATACACTGAAGTCTGAAAATGCATTGAGAACACTGAAATAAGATGTTAGATGTTAGCAAGAAATGTAGAAAATTAGCAAGCAAAATGTCAGGGTTGATTGATGACGTCAAAGCAGGGGGGGGGGGCAACAGGAAACATCTGAATTGGTGGGGCTAATTGGAATGGGGTTTGGAACTATCAAAACAGGTCAGTGGCCATTAGCTGTGATCAAACAACAGATGGGGTCTGTCACTTTCATCCTTTAAACCTCCATCCTTTAAACATACCCTAACCAGCAAAGTCTACACTGGAATAAGTGTGGAGGAATTAGATGAATTAAGCTGAGGGACTTGGGGCTGCTAGACCCCTAGAAGTCTTAGAGTTCTAAATACTCTGAAATGCATCTTAACAGCTTTTTTTTCTAACAACTTTTTCATCCAGTGATTGACAGAACAAAAATCATAAACAAGGAAAGAAGTTAAGTCTTATTTATTTTTTTCTTTTAAAGAAAATAAGCAGTTTCTAAAGCTTAATGTTCAAAATTAACAAAATAGTAGTTCCCGATAAAATGAAATGACATATGCTTGCAAGGGTATATAAATCCTATCAGGGAATACTGCCAGGGTCCATACCCCCCCCAAAAAAGACAGATACCTTCTATGTATCCCTGTAATTTTTAAATTGGGATGAAAGTGAAATCACAAATTGCCAGTGGCATACATTATACAGCTGAGGGTCTGGGGAGGAAACTAGAGCAACTGGATAAAATCTACAAAGAGACAGAGAGGGCATGCAGCTTCCACACACAGGTTCATAGGTGTGTACTAGGCTAATGGCCCTGAAGCATTTACAAGCCTAGCCCATAGAAATGCCCTGACATTTTGCCGCCCGACGTTAGTTCCCAGTGCCTCTATCAAGTAAAGCCACTGGAGTGATCCCCAGGATGAACTTTCTATTACCCATCCACTCATCAAGATTTCTCCTGAAGAGGGTCAGCAAGGTGCTCTGCTTGACATGTATGGGAAGTCTATTCCAGAGCATGGGCAGTCTCTGGGTGAGGAACCTGTCCCTCCAGCATGTTTTTTTGATTGTGGTAATGAGGATGAGGTCTCTGGAGCGTGTGGTGTGGAGGGATTGGGATTTCTTTACATGCAGCATTACTAACAGAGCTGGGTCAGACATGGCTTTCTAAGTCAAGCAGAGCTCACCTCTAAGTAGGCGATATGAGACAGAGAACAGCTGGAGTATTTTGAGTGCTTAAAGTATACTTGTTTCACACTGAAGAAGGCTGTGCCTGTGTTTACCAGCCGAAACTGGTCTGTGCACTTTTTTGCTGTCCTTATTATCATTAATAAATTATTTTTAAGGGGTTTGTTTTTTTGCTGGCTCTTCCTTTCATTCCTTGTATCATGCTTTTTTGAGCCGTGCAATTGCTTACGTGCAAACAACTTTTTGATTCATTTCTGTCCATGTAGGACATGTACTTAATGCCTATGATCCTCTTCATGTGGTACTTCTGTGGCCTCTCCAGCTATAGCAGGTATCTAGTGAGGTACATGCCAAATGGGGCATTATACTCAATAAGTGGTCTAATGAGGGAAGAGTAGAGAGAGACGATATCCTCTTTCTTCCTGGATGCAAAACCCTTGGTAATGAGATGTGCCACATAGAAGGACTTTCTGATCACAGTGGCAATGTGGTGGTCAAAGGAGAGGTTGCTCTCAACCTGCATCCCCAGATCTCTTATAACACCTTCAGTGTTCAGTGGGCTCACATCGATGTGGTAATTAGTGGAAACTGAGTTTTTACCAAAGGGGATGATGACACAGTTTTGGCATTAAGCTTAAAGCCATGATTTCGACGCCAGTCATTGGTCTCAGTGAGGCCTTTCTGTAGGATGTCTGCATCACTTGGGGAGTTAATTATGGTTCACAGCTTGCAGTTGTTTGTGAACTTGGTCAGCCAGAGTCCCTTTGTGTTGGCCTGGACTTCAGAGAAGTAGATGCTGAACAGGAGAGCACTTAAGACCAATCCCTGTGGGACTCCACTTGTGGCTGGTTGGCAGTCTAACTTGGAGTACACTACTTTCACACTGTGTGTTCTACCTGTGAGACAATTTGCAACCCACCTAGTGATATAGGGGTCGATGCTTAGTTTGGTGAGTTTATCAATAATTCCTGAGTGAGGAATGGTATCAAAGGCCTTGGTCATATCGAGGTAGGCTGTATGCACTGCTTTACCTTCGTCCACAGCCCTGGTGACTGACTCAAAGAAGTCAACCAGGTTGAGCAGGGACGATCTCGCTTTCACAAAGCCAAATTGCATGGGGACTAGAGTTTGGAGATTTTCTATATCTTTATTAATCAGGTCCATGATGATAAAGAATTATAGCCAGAAATTCAACTGCAGAACCAAGTGCTGTGAGACAGGAATGCCACTAACTGTACCGCTGTGCAGCTTTAACACATATACTATCAGACTTCTCAGCTGTACAGATTTTCACATGTCCAGATTTTTGCCTCATATTTTTGGTCTGTTCCTCATAAAATTTGTGATTTTCTGGATTTTTGTGGCAAATCAGTGAGGACTTGAATTCACTAAATAATGATAGTCATTTGAGCGTCAGACTTTATATCCTTCAGAAAATGCACGGTAACACACCTTTTATTCTAGCAACTTTATAAGCTTATAAGAGCAGTATTTAAAATTTGTTCCTATTTTTAAGGTTTTGTTCCCCCATAATTTTTGGCTTTGTCCAGACTTTTTATGCTAAGAGGTAGAGAGCTATGTATCCTATCCAGACTGCCACAGCCTAATCAACATTCCCATACCCAGCAATTAAAGCCCTATTTATTGATGACGTACAACTTATACCACAGATTGCAATACAATAAGAATAATAGCTGCCCACAGTAATTTAACTGAAATTGGTGGGGGAACAACTTAACTTTGGATTTTGAAGGAATAAAACCGTCAAGGATATTCTGAGTCATGAAGGTAAGGTAGAGGGACATCAGTTAATAAATAAGAGAGGAACTAAACCCTGTGGGAACTGTAAAGCCTGTGGGTATATCAATAAGGAGGCAGAGTTTATACACCCAGTTACAGGCAAATGTTATCATTTTGGTGCTAAGGCAAACTGTAGAACTAGTAATATAGTTTATTTGGCAACTTGTCAAGCATGTACATGCTATTATGTGGGGAAAACAAACTGTATGTTTAAGACAAGGATTTTTAATCATTTATCGGCCATTAGGGTTAAGAACGAGCATAATGCCCTATACAGATATGCATCTCAGAATGCGGGACATCATTTTAAGTTTATGGCAATACAGAACATTTATAAGGGTGTCAGAGGAGGTGACATTATTAATGATACTGAGTATGAGTAAACAAAGTGGATAATAGAGCTGATGGCTCATGTTTATCCAGGATTAAATTATGTCATTCTGATGAAGCCCGCCCTCAAAAAACAGTGGGTACAATATTGAGTTGTGATTGGTCCTTAGTTTAAATATATTGAATGGATGGGGAAGGATATTTTATCCGATGAAGGGCATAGCCCGAAAGTGCTCATCATTTTGTTGCAAAGTTCATGCTGAATATTATTGTTTTATTATTTTATAATAAACAGGGATACTCAGTGGTGGTCATTGCTGCTCTCTTCTTTTCAATTGTGGATCTCTGTATAGAGCAACTGGACCTTTGGTGGGTTTTTTTTCCTTACTGGCTTGCTTTACTGAATGTTTATATATATATGTGTATGTGTATATATATATATATATATATATATATATATATATATATATATATATGTATATACATATAAATTATATATATATATATACACACACACATATATATATATATATATATATATATATATATATATATATATAAATATATACATATACACACACACACACACACACACACACACACACACACATATATATATATATATATATATATATATATATATATATATATATATAAATAAATAGGGGTCTATTTCTAAATTTCGAACTTTTGAAATGAATGTCGGCTTTCTTATGTTCAAGACTATAAGATTAAAGTTTTGAAACTTCAAACAGTTTAAATGGAGATCGCTATACAACATGGAATGGCATATTTACTATTGTTTCTCACTGTAGTGCGTTCTCAGGGTTGGTATATTTAATTACCAGATTACCAGGGGGGTGTGGAAGGTGCAGGGCCCCCTGCAAAATGTAAAAAAAAAAAAAAAAAAAAAACAGATTTTTTGTTTTTATTTTTTTTACTTAAATTTCAAAGTGGAAATGAAACTGCATCTGACATTAACAGCCTTAACAAAAATCAGTTGGTCACTATTTCAAATTCAAACATGGCTACTTGGTAAGGTATGCATGGAAACACTACCCATGACTTTCGGGGTAAACAGTCAATCACAGATAATTACCAAAAGCACTGAGCTTAAAACTGAGGTTTAGCAACATCACATCAGGGAACCTAACACTGAAAATATGAAGAACAGAAATAGAAAAGAAAAATGTAACAGGTTTATTATACAAAGCCTTCCAAGATTACAGAAAATGTTTCCTTGAAGGCCAGTAGGTTGTAACCCTTACCAATCAAACCTATGAACTAATAATCTATCTAAATGAGCATACTTACAATAAAATAAATGTTAAACCTTTTGAAGGAACACCAAGGGCCTCTCAGGGACCTCTGCAAGAATTTTAGCCAGTGAATAAAACTGCTACCAAAAGAGGTACATGTACAACTCATTTTTTGCACTGATGCCATTACACCTGCTTCCTGGGTTCTAGAGAGCACTTGTTTGTGACTGACAAGACAGAAAGGGAACAAAAAGAATAGTTGTGTAAGACCTTACCATAACCATAGATGTCCTTCTCTTTTATGTTGCAGCATTCATAACAGTAGGGAGCAGCCGCCCGCAGCGCCACCGCCTGACCAGTACACCAAAGTCTTTGGACTGGAGGGTATGTGTGACGTCGGCTACGAGGGCCATAAACTGGAGTTAGGTATAAAGATGACATCTGCATGTACCCTCCTCAGAATAGTTTCTGCTGCATATACTAATGCCCCTGAGGTTTTTCAGGAAGGTCCTAACTGAGACCCTTAGACTTACATGCCTGCCAGAGCCAGGGCAGTAATAAGGCTATGTAGGTAGAAACTTGGGGAAGCGGATGGCCACAGGAGTTCTATTCATTCATTTTCCACATTTCTTGTCTTCTCATCTGATCCTTCACCTTATATTCTTTATTTTGTTTTTTGGCACATTCAGTTGCTGCCTGATTTTATCTACTTCTTGTTTGATTTCCATTCCCACTTGACAATGATATGCTTCTGCTAAACTAAGCAGTGAAGTCATCTTAGACTTATTCTCCTCATGTTTTAAAACTTTCACTACATTTGGGTCTTGTGAGGTCAGCAAATATGTATGCATTCCTATGACTGCAGATCTATACATGTAATCAATTTCAAGGAGGCCCATACCTCGTTCAGAATGGGGAATATATAGCCTTGGTATACACTGATTTTACATCATTTGATGAGCATGAAGCATCCTTCTTGTTTTCCTGTCCACTTGAGCCAACACCTTCTGGGGCCAGTCAATCACTCCAAAACTGTAAGTTAGGACAGGAAGAGCAAACTGCTTTATAGCCTGGACTTTGTTCTTAGATGTCAGCACTGTTTTCAGTATTAATTTTAGTCTTCTAAAATATTGTAGTATGTAAATCACTTGCTACTCAAATTGGCTTACCAGTTACAATCTGTGAAAAATGAAGAAATAAATAAACTGGTAGGCAAACACGGAAATAATATAGTCCAACGATACCAAAGATTCCAAACTAAAGCAGCAGCAGCCAAAAATTCTTCAAAACGTAGCTTTTATTCACAAAAAACAAACGAACTGGATAAGCACTTTCACATACACTATGTATGCTTCTTCAGATCCTGATTCTTATGAGTTTACCACACATTTAAATACTCTAGGTCCATCAGTTAATTAACATTAATTATTCAATAAACCAATTAACTGGTCACTTAGCCTTTTAAACTGATAGTTACAAGAACTGCATAGCTTTTCACTGCAGGGCATATAGTTAAACTATAACAATAGAGAATTTTGATGCTGAAACTATTTAACTTTTGTAGCGCTTCAAATATATGAAAAATATATATGATACTGTATATTAAATCATTACAAAATTAAAAATACAAGCAGGGACATAGAATAACATAATAAATTAATATTATTAAATTGCATTTGTTAAAACCAAATATAATAACATAAAATGCTGCAAATATGTGAAAATAATCTATATTCAACACATAATTTGATTAATATTTATGTAAAATTAATTCTATGTAGTGAAATAGTGAGTATTCAAGGTAATTCATAATGTATAAGGTAGTTCTTTGAATATACACTGCTGTTAAACTTCGAAATAGAATACATATATATATATATACATCAGTATAATATTTTAAGTCTTTTTGTTAGGTATAATACCTTCTATATAATACAAACATCATATGCTTTGCAATAGTGCATGGATATCAAATTTCATGTGGGAATATAGATGAATAGGGAATAGTTTGTAAGATCTAATACCTAGAAAAAGTTAAAAAAGGAATCTAATGTTATATATGTATGTATATGCACTCTCAGCCTTACAAAATATAGGGCTATCTTCTTTTTCTGAGTGCTGGTTTTATAGATACATATTGGTTGATTCCTGGATGTTGGTGTGCTCTCAACTTAAAGATCCAGTATAATTCTCTGGATTTTAGAAGGTTGGGGTTTTCCTTCTCTCTCTTATTACATTTGACTATTTCCAGAACTCTAAATTTAAAATTATGTTCTCTAAATTCTAAAATGTGTTTTGCTAAATGTTCTGTTCATTTAGACGCCTTATATCATAGGTATGATCATAGACTCTATTCTTTAATTTTCTCTTTGTCATTCCCACATAAAAAGCTAGACACTTTTCACAGTTTGCTAGGTAGATAATATTTTCTGTTGTACACGTTGCCTCAAATTTAGGAACAAATTTGAAGTTAAATACTGGGTGTAAAAAATCTTGTTCACTAGTTATATAAGAGCACATGTTACAACTTCCACATGGGTACGTTCCAAATCTCATTATTCCTTCCTTCTGTAGATTTATATCTACCTTAAAATCTCCACATAATAACTGTTTTAAATTTTTACTATTTTTATATGTGAATCTCGGGTAAGCGCCTACTATTTTCATAGTCATCTCATCTATAATCAAAATATTCCAGTTGTTTTGGATAATGCGTTTGATAGCTTGACTATCGTTGGTGTAGGTCATTATATATCTTACTAGTGTTAATCCATTCTTGGTTATTTGTTTACCCTTGATGCTAGTTTTATGTTGTCCAATCTCTAGATTAAAGGTCTTAATATAATTTTTATTCGGACTTTTATTTGGTTCCTCTATGGGGGCCGATGGGAAAACTTTTCCTTTTACCAATTGTACCAACTCTCTATTGTAGCCTCTTTCAATAAACAGTTCTTCCATTTTTTCTATTTCATTGTGTTTTATTTCTTGTTCACTGCACAGTCTATTAATTCTTACAAACTGACTCTTTATAATTGCTGGAAACACATGCCGTGGATGCATACTATTAAAGTCAAGGATAGTATTTTTCCAGCAAGTCTTTCTATAAAGACTGGAGACTAAGCATCCATCTTTGATACTTAAATTTATGTCTAGGAAGCTGATAGTATCATTAGATGCTTCTAAAATATTCCTTACTAAGTTTTATTCACATTTGTTCATTTTTTATTGCTGATCCTTTATCAATTCCCATTTCGTGCTCAAGTTTTTCATATCATATTCCTGTCCCAAACTGATGTTTTCGTGGTGCTACAGCTTTCCTGCTTTAAAGGTTGCTTTTGCACATTTATCAAGACCAAATGATGTTCTTATATCATCTGAAAAAGTTTTGAATACTTGCAGTTGTGCTATCAGTTTTAAATCATCCACAAAAAGAAGATGAGGAAGCTTTACACTTTGTTGTTTTCTCTGTGCTAAATTGTAACCATGATCTAATATGTTAAGTAGACAACTTAATGAGTTAAGGGCAAGACAAAAGAGCAGCTGTGACAAAGGGTCACCCTGGAATATTCTCCTTTGAATTTTTATCCCTGGAATAATAATTTGTCCTTTATCATGGCTTAACAGCGAAGTGGTAGCTGCAATGTGATCAATTGTAGGGTGCATCTTATACATTTTAAGCACTGTTTTATCCATGAATGTGTGATACTGTCAAATGCTTTTTTGTAATCTATCCATATCATACTCAGATTCTTCCCTTTTTACTTCACCATTATAACCTTATTTAACAACAAATGAGCCTTTGCTCCATATGACCTTCTTTTGTTACCCTTTTGTTCTATTGCCATGACTGATTTTTCTTCTAAATGAGTATAAACTCTGTTGGCATCAATTCCAGTGTATAGCTTATACGTCATTGGAAGGCAAGTTATTCATCTATAGTTTTTAGGATAGCTTGCAGGGTCACTCTTAAGTAGGAGTATTGTTTTTCTATTTATTAACTAGGTTGGTGTCTGTTTGTGGTGCGCATATAAATATTTCTTATTTATGGCTAAATCTTCATGTAAATATGATAATACTTTTAGCTAGAAGTTAGGTACTGCATCTGGGCCTGGGGTTTTCCAGTTAGGAGCTTTTCTTATGTTTGTTTCAATCTCTCTAGCTATTAATTCATCCCATTTGATATCCTGTACATTTGAACTTTTTATTCTTTCTTTCACTTCTTCCATCTATTTAGCATCTTGATGTTCCACAAGATCTTCATAGATATTTCTCCAAAATGTAACTACTTCTTCTATTTTTGGTTGTGTTTCAATACTTTTGCCTTGTTTCCCAATATTCTATAAAACATTTGTGGGTCATCAATAAATTGCTAATTTTGTACTTTTTCTTTATATTACTTTTCATATCTTCTATTAAGCCACGGTGGTACAGCGGTAGCGTTGTTGCCTCACAGCAAGAGGTTCTCCTGTTCGATTCACAGCTGGAGTGTCTTCTGTGTGGAGTCTGCATGTCCTCCCCATGGTCGAGTGGCCTCCAAAAGGCATACGTGAATGGGCGTGCCTTCACTGAATGTTGGGCATCAGGCTGGCAACTTGGCACCATAAAAAATCTACTGCCAATCATTAGCGGTCCAGAGGTCCGCTGTGGTGACTCCTAACCAGGAAAAGCTGAAAAGACAAACAACAACTTTGCATATCTTCTAAGTTTTTCTGCCTGTGCTAATATTTTTAGTTTATGATTTGTGATAGCACATGACAGATCCTGATCTATTCATGCTGTGCATTGCTTTTACCATGTCTATCTTTCTGAGTATTTTTCTGATCTTTTCCCTCTTCTATACTCATCTAACAGTGACACTTCTTGTCTTAAGTGCCTTATAGTTTTCTCTATTCAAAACCTCCATGAAGGCATTTGATTTCTCTCTTCTTTTCTATTACTGCTCTGTGTTTTTGTGGTAAGACTTTATCTCTTATTAATTTAGCTGTACAGTAATATATCCTATTTATTTCTGTTATATCACATGAATCTCTATGAACAGTCCTAATTACTGTTCACTTGTTTTATCAAACTTCTAACTTTTGGGGTTTTATTGACTTTCTGTAGTCTAGTTCTTTCATTGATCTTAATACGTCTGTCCATTTCTATTAAATCAAGCAACTCTTCTTTTAGATCATTTTCTTCTAAATGGAAGACACATTCTTTTTTTTCTCCATTTCCTGCAGACATTCTATAGAAAGTTTCAGAACATCTTTCTGTCCTGCATTCTCTTCAGTTTCTTCCTGTGTCATCCATTGTTCTTTTATATTGGGAACTCACTGGGCTTTCACACCACAACATTGACTGAGACAGAGATGCCACAGTTTCCCGTTCCTTCCTTTATAGGTTCAAAGGTAGGTACTAGGCTATTGACTCTAGGGCCTATATAAGCCTAGCCAAAAAGGTACCCTGGCTTTTGCCACCCAAGAAAATAATTTTCCTGTTCTCCTGTCAAGCAGAGCCCCAGAGCTGATCCCCAGGGTGAATTTCCTATTTCCCATCCAATCATCAAGATTTTTCTTGAAGAGTGATAATGAGGAGCTTTGTTTGATATAGATAGGTAGTTTGTTCCAGAGTATGGGGAGTCTCTGGGACAGGAATCTATCCCTCCAGCATGTTCTGTTTATTGTGGTGACATGGTTTAGGTCCCTAGAGCATGTAGCTCGGAGGGATTGGGATTTCTTTAAGTGGAGCATGTGCAACAGCTCTGGGTTTGACATCAATTTGCATGTTAGGCATAGATCACCTCTGAGTAGGTGATATGCGATAGAATAAAGCTGGGGTTTTTTGAGACGGTCTGCATAGGGCATCTGTTTGAGGCCGGTAATCCTCATTGTAAGGTATTTCTGCAGCCTTTCCAGTTGTTGTAGATGTCTTGTGAGGTACATACCAAAAGGGGCATTGTACTCTATAATGGGTCTAATGAGTGACGAGTAGCGGGGAACAATGACCTCTTTTTTCCTGGATGAGAAACCTTTTTATGATGAGGTGTGCCACGTAGAAGGATTTCCTGACTACTGTGGTGATGTAATTATCAAAGGAACGACTACTGTCCACCTGTGTCCCAAGGTCTCTTATCACACTTTCGGTGTTAAGTAGACTACCACCTATGTGGCAGCTCATGGGTACAAAGTTTTTACCAAAAGGGATGACAATGCACTTTTTGGCATTGAGCTTGAGGCTATGGCTTTGACACCAGGCATCTGTCTCAGTGAGGCCCTTTTGTAGGATGTCCACATCATTAGGAGTTTTGATTATGGCTCCTAGTTTGCAGTCATCTGCGAACTTTGTTAGCCAAATACCTTCTGTGTTAGCCTGTACTTCAGGAAAGGAGAGGACCCAGGACTGAACCCTGTGGTACTCCACTTGTCACTGGTCTGAAGTCAGATTTGGAGTCTGCTACTTTCCCAGTGTGCGTTCGGTTAGTGAGCCAGTTGACAACCCATCTTGTGACATAGGGATTTATACCTAGTTTAGTGAGTTTATCTATAATTCCAGAGTGGGGGATGGTGTCAAAAGCCTTGGCGAGATCTAGATAGGCTGTGTCAACCACCTTATCCTTGTCTATTGCTTTGGTGACTGCTTCAAAGAAGTCTATCAGGTTTAGGAGACATGATCTGCCTTTTACAAACCTGAACTGAGTGGGGTCCAGAGCTTGGAGATTACCAATGTCTTTGTTTATAAGTTCCATGATGATATGTTCCATGGCCTTGCAGACCAGGCTCATTAGGCTAATGGGCCGGTAGTTCCCAGGGTCCATGGTGGCTCCCCCTTTGTGGAGTGGAATAACCGTCGCTGTGTGCCATTCAGTGGGCACAAAGCCTGAGGTGAAGCTATGATTGAACATGGTGCTTAGGTGGGGTGCCAGTTCATTTTGTAGTTCGTGTAGAACACAGCCTGGGATGTTGTCAGGTCCCATGGATGCTGTGTTCTTGGCTTTGGAGAGTGTGTTTTTTACTTGGCAGCCGTGATTACAGGAACTTTGCATTCTTCCTGTATAGAGACGGACCCTTTGGGGGTGAGAGGGGTAAAGTTAGCACTGAACCTATCTGCCAGGATGTTGGCAATATCAGTTGGGTCTGTATATTTAGTGCCATTGTGCTGTAACTCAGAGCAGATCTGAGTGTTGCCATTGAGATTATTGACATAGCTATAGAATGCTTTGTGGCTATCTTTAGAATCAGTGGTGATTTTGTTTTCGTAACTAGCTTTGGAGGATTTTATGAGGAATCTCAGCTTCTTACTGCAATTTTGTTTATATAACAATAGAAAACAAGCAACTGATTTAAATAAATTACCCAATTAACCAGTAAAAAAGCTCAAAACTGAGCCCTGTTCCAGCAGTCTTCAATCAGATAAGTTCTAACTGCACACTCCTGCCACTAGGGTGCAGGGGAACCTTCTCCAAAAAAGATGGCCTGGATTAGTGCTCAAGTTATACAAACAAAGCTAGATTCAGGATGTCTGAATCTAGTCTATGCTACAGCAAACAAGGCACACCAATTTCAGAAAGAAACAGTTCCAACTGAACTTTTATACTGGTTTCCTATGGAAGGCTCCAAAGTATCTTCATATGGCAACTGAGCAGATGTTTCCCACTCCACTAGTTTATCCATAATTTGGGGACCCATTGCTCTATCCTGCTGTGATGTTATCAGAGTTAGATTTTCTACACTAAATCCTTCACTTCCTAGGTAATCCATAACCTCAGTTCCTATTTCCTTAACTTCTCAATTACTAATCTTCTTTTCTACTTTTCCTCTTTGTTTTCTTATTTTTTATATTATAAAATTTCCATATCTAGATGCCTCTGTCTGTATTTCTCTTCAAATGTCTTTGGTGCTGCTCTTTTGTATTGATTAGTTTTGCTTTCTCCGTTGCATAAATATTGTACCATATTACATTTCTTTTTCTTTCCTGTGTTTATATTTCTTCTTCAGATGTCTCCTGCTCCTCTTGTTTCTCCTTACCTGGGCACCCTGTTGTTCCATCATGCTGTGATATAACCTATTAGACTTTCTATACTAAATCCTTCACTTTGCAAGTATTCCATAACTTCACCTTCTATTTTTTTAATTTCTGCTTTTCTAATCTTCTGTTTTATGTTCTCTCTTTGTGATATTTATATTTGTATTGTGAAATTTTCCATATCTGCGTGCCTTTGCCTGTACTTCTTGTCAAATATCTTTGGGGCTGCTTTTATTGCATTGATTAATTTGGTTCTCTCTTTTGCATAAATATTGTACCATATCAGAGCATTCTTTTTTCCCATGTTCATATTTCTTTTTTTATACTATTCAAAAATCTCTAGACTTTTTGTTCTTTATGTTTTTGTACTTCCTCAGTCACTTCTTTTTCCAAATGGCCCAAGGCTTCTTGGTCTATATAATGTTTTTCATAAAGCTGTTGTATTAATCAACACAATTTTTTATTTGAAGCTTCTGGCAGTTTTTCTTGTACAAGTATTTTTCTTTCCTCTAGTTTCTCTCTTAATCTTTTTGTATATCTTCTGTCTCAAAATTCTGGGCTTCTTGAACAATAGTAACAATACATAATTTATTTCTTATCCCCAGTAGTCCACTTTATCATCTTTATGGCTCCTTCTCGGCCTATCAATTTTTATGATTTTTTTTGTGGAAAGCTACTTCCTTCTACAACAGAGGGGCCATCCTCCCCCTGGGCTTCGCCTAGCACCATTGTAGGAATGTTTCTGTATCTTGAGGATTCTACACTGTCATTTTTTCCAGTCCTGACACCAGTGCAACCACCAGACTTTGGCACTTTTTATCCCGGGTCTTGTGCACCCAGCTATCTTTTTTTTACTTTTTAACCTACGTCTGTCCATGATATATGCTTTATAAAATGCAATTTATATATCAGTGTCATCTTGGTGAGATTTTGTGAAAAACAGGGTCCATGTCATGAAGGTACTCACCAAGACTTGAGGATGAATTCAATTACAGCAATACTATTTTCCTTTGCTTACTTATTTATCATTTGTTCATTCGGACCCTCTCTCTCTTTGTATATGACTTCTGATGCAGACAGAGTTTTCATCCTTCTTTGTCTTCTGAAGTACCGGTCTCCTATTCATAAGCTTGTATTGATAGGACTGCTGAACTAAATGTGTGAGCAACATTAAATAGAAGGGTTTATGAAAGACAAAAATAAATCTATTTAAACTAATCTGCTCCTGTTGCATAGCAATTAGCCCATTTTAAATTCATGCTGTCCTGTCACAGAATGACAACATAACCTACAACAGGTGAACAGCTTAACTTTTATTCTCATCAACATATGAATATGCTAAGTTTTACAACTGAAATGTTATATAACCTGAAGTCTGCATAAAATGTCCAATAACTACTTTCAGTTTCCAGTAAGAGATTACCTCCTGTATGAAATAAATTTGAAATTAATTCAGATGAGAACAACTTTTTATTTTATTCTACTTATTTCAATAATTGATTTGTATTTTGAATGTGCATGTGTGGTGCTGCTATTTACACATCTTATTTCAGTAAGTCATCCAAATTTCAAAGACTTTTAATAATGTTATTTGGACATCTTTTTTCAATAAATCATTTGTGTTTTGAAGGCTTGTGGTGATGTTATTTATACATCTTATAGGAAGTTAATGAAGTTATGCTGCTTTGTTTGAGCATTTGTCACTTTGGTTAATAAACCAGAGCATTGTCTATTCTCACAGTTAAAAGCTGAGGACTGGCATGTAGCTTTTTGTTCTCTGAATTAGGTACCACGATCAAACTGCCTCCATTCATCTGTAAGCCCTGTGTACCAATTTCATACAGGAATCAACTTATATATATACATACACACACACATACATATATACACATACACATACACACACAAACACACACACACACACACACACACACATATATATATATATATATATATATATATATATATATATATATATATATACTTACATAGAAATATATACAGTGTAAAATTTTATGTCAAATGCATCCAATATTGTATGTTTTTAAAATGAAATGAAAAGTGTGTGGATACAAATGGTTTACAAATACTTTAAAGTATAAATGTGTACCATATATTATCTCCAAAGAAAACTTCATTCTCTTCTACAAGAGGGAGGTGTGATGATAAAAGTTCACTATTATGATCAGTGGAATCAGTGATAGAATTTTGGTGCCTCTATTAAACCAAAAGAAATTTTACCCATAATGCATGGGGTAGTATTGAAACCGGAAACCACTGTAAGCTATGAATCTGACAAGATGTATATATTTCCATACTGTATGATTGCATGTTATTGTATGGAAAATAAATACATTGAACTTATAAACAGTAATCCTGGTCAAGAAGGTATCTGGTCAATTAAAATATAGCATGGAGTATGACAAGTTATAACTGCCCTTACAAGTTTTTCTGCTCTTTGGCTTTAAGTTACACCCCACAGCTTGTCTATGATCCAAGGGTTATTGTATCCTCACGTGTAATACATAAGATTGCTTAGCAGTGACCCTCAGCTATATTGTGCCAGGCCAAGCTGATAGCTTTCTCAAATTCTCTCCTTCATCACCTATCACTACGCCTATAATCTTAGTATTCACAAAGATGATGAGCCAATGGTTGTTTACATAACATGTGATATCAGCAACAAACAAAGTGTGGATGATTCTCCTCTTATTTTCTTGGCAGTACTTAGCTTTTCTTGTCCTGCCATCTGGCCAGTTTCCATGCATTTGAGCATTTTCTATCTTATCCAATACATTTTCTTGCTTACCAGCCCTTTTGAATTACTGAAGTAAATGCTTTGTTGAATTAACTGGCTGCTCCTCCTTATGTTTCTGCCATGATTCAGTCACAGAACCAGACTGGATGCATCTGTCAGAACATCCTGGCTGTGAACCTATACAGCTCAATTTCCAGGAAGTTGTTGTCCTCCATAAATCTAGAGACGCTTTTTTTCACAATCTCCTGTGCTGTTCAGATGCAGTTGTTGAAATCTCCCCTAGCTCCTTTGCATGCTTCAGTCCTCAGGACTGGTTAAAGAAATGCTTTGTCTATATTTTGGACAGTTGTTTATGGATCCTGGCTGGTATCCCACTGGCATCAGAACTGCCAACAGCTCGTTCTCTAATATCCATTATCCCATCAGTTTGACACTTCTGGTCTTCCTACTTCTCCCTTCCAGTACAGAATTTCCATCACTCTTCCCATGCAAGACCTCCACCTCATTTTCCGTGGATAACGTCCTTCTTTTCTATGCATAACCTCATCATACACCTCTTTTCCAATGTTTTTCTCATCTTTTTCTCTTGTTTTTCTCTTGTCTCTTCCCGTGCAGGACTTCCTCCATCTCCCTTCCTATATAGCATCTTGCCCTCCATTTCCATACAAGACCTCTGTTGGTCACAACTCCCTTCCCATAGGTTCATAGGTTCATAGGTAGGTACTAGGCTATTGGCCCTAGGGCCTAAATAAGCCTAGCCAAACAGTACCCTGGTTTTCACCACCCAAGAAAATTATTTTCCTGTGCCCCTGTCGAGCAGAGGCACAGAAGTAATGTCCAGGGTGAATTTCCTATCTCCAATCCAATCATCAAGATTTGTCTTGAAGAGTGCTAATGAGGAGCTTTGTTTGATATAGATAGGTAGTTTGTTCCAGAGTATGGGAAGTTTCTGGGACAGGAATCTATCCCTCCAGCATGTTCTGTTTATTGTGGTGACAAGGCTTAAGTCCCTAGAGCATGTAGCTCGGAGGGATTGGGATTTCTTTAAGTGGAGCATGTCCAACAGCTCTGGGTTTGACATAGCTTTGTATGTTAGGCAGAGATCGCATCTGAGTAGGCAATATGGAATGGAGTAAAGCTGGAGTTTTTTGAGACGGTCTGTGTAGGGCATCTGTTTGAGGCCGGTAATCCTCTTTGTGAGGTATTTCTGCGGCCTTTCGAGTTGTTGTAGATGTCTTGTGAGGCACATACCAAAAGGTGCGCTATACTCTATAATGGGTCTAATGAGTAACAAGTAGAGGGGAACAATGACCTCTTTTTTCCTGGATGAGAAACCTTTTGTGATGAGGTGTGCCATGTAGAAGGATTTCCTGACTACTGTGGCGATGTGATTTTCAATGGAGAGACTACTGTCCACCTGTGTCCCAAAGTCTCTTATCACACTTTCAGTGTTAAGTAGACTACCGCCTATGTGGTAGTTCATGGGTACAGAGTTTTTACCAAAAGGGATGACAATGCACTTTTTAGCATTGAGCTTGAGGCCATGGCTTTGACACCAGGCATCTGTCTCAGTGAGGCCCTTATGTAGGATGTCCACATCATTAGAAGTTTTGATTATGGCTCCTAGTTTGCAGTCATCTGCGAACTTCATTAGCCAAAGACCTTCTGTGTTAGCCTGTACTTCAGAGAAGTAGATACCAAACAGCAGAGGACCCAGGACTGAACCCTGTGGTACTCCACTTGTCACTGGTCTGAAGTTTGATTTGGAGTCTACCACTTTCACAGTGTGGGTTCTGTCAGTGAGCCAGATGGCAACCTATCTTGTGACATAGGGATTTATACCTAGTTTAGTGAGTTTATCTATAATTTCAGAGTGGGGGATGGTGTTGAAAGCCTTGGTGAGATCTAGATAGGCTGTGTGAACCACCTTACCCTCATCTACGGCTTTGGTGACCACATCAAAGAAGTCTATCAAGTTTAGGAGACATGATCTGCCTTTTACAAACCCGAACTGGGTAGGGTCCAGAGTTTGGAGATTACCAATGTCATTTTTTATAAGTTCCATGATGATACATTCCATAGTCTTGCAGACCAGGCTCAGCAGGCTAATGGGGCGGTAGTTCCTGGGGTCCGTGGTGGCTCCCCCTTTGTGGAGTGGGATAACCTTTGCTGTGTGCCATTCAGTGGGCACAAAGCCTGAGGTGAGGCTATGACTGAACATGGTAGTTAGGTGGGGTGCCAATTCATTCTGTAGTTCATGTAGAACTCAGCCTGGGATGTTGTCAAGACCCATGGATGCTGTGGTCTTGGCTCTGGAGAGTGTGATTTTTACCTGTGCAGCTGTGATTATAGGAACTTTGCATTCTTCCAGTATAGCAATGGGCCCTTTAGGGGATGAGAGAGGGGTAAAGTTAGCACTGAACCTATCTGCCAGGATGTTGGCAATATCAGTTGGTTCTGTATATTTAGTGCCATTGTGCTGTAACTCAGAGCAGATCTGAGTGTTGCCATTGAGATTCTTGACATAGCTATAGAATGCTTTGTGGTTGTCTTTAGAATCAGTGTCAATTTTGTTTTCGTAACTAGCTGTGGATGATTTTATGAAGGATCTCAGCTTCTTACTGAGGCTGACCAGGGAGTTCCCTCCAATCATGGGATTTTACTCCTTTTTGCAACAGTTTCTTTCTTCTGTTGTAGAGTTTGTTTATGGCAGGGGGCCACCAGATTGGCTTCCTTTTTTTGGAGAATAGCGTCTTGGGTCTGTTAGGGATTGCACAATCCATGCACTCATGTAAGTGCTTATAAAGTGCATTTGTATAGGATTCAGCATCCATGCAAGACTTCTTCCTCGCTTCTCATACAGGTATAGGACCTCCTCTTCACTTCTCATACAGGTATAGGATCTCCTCTTCCCTTCTCTTCAGGTGGAGACACATGATAAAATATTTTATACCATTAAAGGCACATTATTCCAGAGTATTACCTACCTTGAATGGTGTTGTTGCACAAAGAAAATGAGTACTGATGGAAATATATTTTAGTTTGAAAAATTTAACAAAAAAATACATACTATTGGTTTTATACATTTTTTAACGGTAAAGAAGGCACTGCAGAATAAAATCAGCTTCCTGTATATACATTATCTCATAGTGTTGTGTGTGGGAGGGTAAATTTATTATTTTATAGATTTAAAACTCTCCCTTTAAACAATGCCCTTCTTCACTTCAACAATACCTTTCTAAATATTTTAGAGAGTCTAGCTCCCTCCAGAACCAAACATATCAAAAGTAATTATGCCCCCTGGTTGACAAGACCTTCCAAAGAGATCATGTCTCACAGAGATAAAGCTTGGAAAACCTGGCTTAAATCTAAAAATACATCAAACCTCACATATTATCAGCAGCTCCACACATTGTATCTGCCCTTTTCTTAGATCTGTCAAAAGCATTTGACACCATCTCACATTCTATCCTCCTATCTCAGCTAGCAAGCATAGGCTTATCTCCCCAGGCACTCAATTGGTTTAAAAGCTATCTCTCCAATAGAGAGCATGCTGTTAAATGGCAAAACTCAATTTCCCCCTATCTGCTTAACCCCACAGGTGTCCCCCAAGGTTCTATTTTGGGCACCCTGTTATTTGATATTTTTTTAATAATCTCCACCTGGCTATCCCGCAGGGCTCTCTTGTCCAATACGCAGACAACTCCGCCATAGTCTGCTCTGCTCCCAATGCAAACATACTATAGCAAAAAACCCAGGCAGCTTTTTCCACTGTGGAGACATGACTTCACAATAATCATCTTTGTCTTAACCCAAAAAAATTAACTCATGATTTTCACACCCAAGAGACAATTCCATATAAACAAACCCAAACTCAACATACACTCTATGAACTCTACAAAAACTGAGATAGTAGCCCACACCAAATTGTTAGGCATCAAAATTGATGAAAAATCTTAAATTTAACTTACATATTCAAAACAATATCCCTAAGATACACAAGAAGCTAGGACTGCTATATAGACACAATAAGTTCCTCCCCCTCCTACTTAAACAAACTCTTGCACAGGCATACCTTTTGCCTTCTCTAACCTACGGTACAGCATTATTAACCAATCTGCAATCTTCCCTACTATCAAACCTAGAAACATGTTACAATAAGATCGCAAAATTTGCTACTAACACCTGCCACTCAACTCACCACTGTATTGCCCTAAATAAGTTAGTTGCCCAAACTTCCTCATTACTTGTTATTCCTCCAGCTCACAATTACTCATAAACTTATTTACAAACCACAAGACTGCCCTGCACTTAACTCTATTCTCCCTATATAACCCAAGTAGGTCTCTGTGATCTGAACAGCAGCTGCTTCAAGCCCATTAACCCAACATTCCAGCAGGACAGTTTTTATAGTCATGAACCATAGCCAAACAATGGAACACCCTACCAACACCCATTTGCCTTCAACATAATCTTTACCACTTTACAAATGCTCTTCATAACTACTTCCTCACTAACAGAATATGTAAGTGCATAATTTCCTTCTCTGCCATTACTTAATATGCCCAATGACCCTGGTAAGTTCATCTCTTCTCCATGCTAATAATCTCACCTGTAGCCTATTCTACTAAATAACTTACTACTAACTACAACCCCCTCACCTCTTCCAGACTACAAACCACCTTTTGCTATACCTTACCTAAGCCATACTCTACTTCTCCATTTAAATAAATATATAAAACAACTGCCTACAAACTAATATTCAGTCTATCCAACTGCCCTGCCCTTTTCTTCCCTAGTTACACTATACCACATAACAGACCTCTCCACTCTGAAAATCAAATACTCTTGCAAGAAGAAAAACTTAACCTTTCCACTGGTCAAATGCTCCACTCCGTTTTCACTGCTAGAATATGGAACTTTCTTCCACCTTCACTTAGATCCATTAGCTATGCATCACTTTTCACGCTCTTGTACTAGTTCCTCACAACCTATAACCTGACTTTAGCACTCTCCTACTTCTATCCCCCTTGTTCCTTACCACCATTCTATATTACCTTCTAAAACTTCACCTTTATTCCTGGATGGTAATCTGTTTCTGCACCTATGTCTACATGTACTGTCAGTTGATAGATTTATGTACAAGCTGCATTGTCCTCTTACTTTGTTAAAAACTTTGTTTACTGTTTAAAACTTGTTGTATTTGCCAACTGAGTTATATCGAATGGATATATTACATAAATCATTGTGGAGCTTCTCTCTCAGGGTCTCCACTGAAAATGTGTACTTTTTGGTCCAGTGGACCTTCCCGGTAAACAAATGTAAATAAATAAATTAAATTACATGAGCAGTTAGAGACAGATCATACAAAATGTTAAACTTTTCTTTTGTTCATAAGATGGTATACACTATTCAGTCCTTTTTAAGTGTTCAGGAATATTGATCATGAAATGACTTTCACATGATCATGGGAAAGATGAATTCAAAGTCTTAGTTAATTCCACCCGTTATACTATCAGAATGCTCTTCTGCTACAGTACTGGGGATAAAGGTCTGTTTTTCACCCCAAGGCTCAGCTTCTAATAGCTGAGACAGGCAGAAGTAAGTTATCTGTTGAAAAGCAAAATACAGAAAAAAAGATATGAAATTAACAGCCTGTAGACAGTTGTAATAAATCTAACAGCAACACTTAGCTTTCATTTGTATGTCAGGAGCATTGCAATTAGGAACACACAATTAAATCACTTGATATGTTGTGTTTATTTATTTTGTCATTTTAGGGAAATGTTATAACTATTCTACCTTAGACAAAAAAATAACAGAAATATTGAACAGCACTTGGTTAGTAAGATCTAAATGTTTAACAAGAAGAAAGTAAAATAAATAAAAAATACTGTAGAATTATATGGTACTCTGTCAGTAGCACATTGTTACAAAGCAATGAGAAGACCTACCGTGTACAACAGCCAAAAAAGAAAATATACTTTTAACGGATGACATCAAGCAGAGCAGATGCTAACGTATGCAAGCACCTAGCACAGTTGTTAAGTTATTTGCTAGTATGGTACAAAGCTCTGTACAACATATATCACAGTCATATACATGTATAGGATCATAGGATCATAGGAGGTTACTAGGCTATTAGATCTGAGGCCCTTATAAGCCTAGCCAAGAGTTTAGCCCATGTTTAGACAAGTCAGCACCCAAAGCCCCTGTCCAGCAGGGACACAGGTGGAATTCCAGGGGTGTATTTTCTATTTCCCATCCAGTTATCCAGGTTACGCTTAAAAAGGGATAATAAAGTACTCTGCTTGATGTGGAGAGGGAGTCTATTCCACAGATGGATAGTCTCTGGGACACAAATCTGTCCCACCAAAAAGTCCTACTGATATCGCAGACCAGGTTGAAATTGCGCGTATGGTTTACTCGAGTGGTGACTGACTTGTAGATATGCAGCAGTCCCACCAAGGCAGGGTCTGAGATTAGTTTGTATTTCAGACAGGGGTTACTTCTGAGGAGTCTGTATGAAACTGAGTAGAGGGACAGGGCTTTTAGCCTATCTTTGTAGGGTAGATGTTTGAGACCCTGGATGCTCCTGGTGAGGAACCTCTGTGGCCTCCCTCGCTGCTGCATGTGTTTTGCTAGGTACATGCCAAAGAGGGCATTGTACTCAATAATTGGCCTTATAAGAGAAGAATACAGGGATGTTATGACCTCTTTTTCCCTGGATGAGATACCCTTACTTATGAGGTGGGCCATGTAAAAAGCTTTCTGTACAACAGAAACAACATGGTCGTCAAAAGTCAGGTTGCTATCAACCTGGGTGCTCAAATCCATTACTACTGATTGTGTACTTAGGATGTTGTTATTAATGTACTACTATGTGGGGACATCACTCTCCCCAAAGGGGATTTTGATGCATTTTTTTGGCATTCAGTTTGAGGCCATGTTTCTGGCACCAGTGATTTGTTTGGGTGAGACCCTTTTAAAGGACGTCCACATCACTTGGGGAATTGATGACTGCACCCAGTTTGCAGTCATCTGCAAACTTGGTTGGCCATACCACAACAGGTTTTGGCCTACACCTCAGAGAAGTATATCCTGAATAACAGAGGCCCGAGACTGATCCCTGGGGTATGCCACTCGTTATGGGTCTACTGCTTGAGGTGGCTTCCCCTATTTTGATTAGGTGGGTTCTATCAGTGAGCCAGTTTGCAACCCATCTGGTAACATATGGATTTATGCCTAGTTATTCCTACTAACTTTGAAGTGAAATAGAATAATATTTAAAATGATTCCTGATTTCTGGACTTGTAAAGACCCTGGTGGTCGTTAGGCTAATATTAAACCATGAACCTATTACTTATGCACAAAGCATGGCACAAAAATACACAATACTTTATACATACTTATTTATTGCTACAGCATACTTGAAATTCATGAGTTAACATAAATAACTAAAGAGAATGTAAATAATATCTCAAAACATAAAAATGCACACTAACCCGTAGCATCCTTCAGTGGGCCTGTAAGTGTGTATTACGATGTCTTAGTGGAGCCATGTTTTTGCGCAAAGAGGACCATTGTTTCAACTGCGCCATCAGGAAAACTTACCCAGTATCTAAGCAGTAAAACATAGCCATAATCACAACCACTGGTGGAGTCACAATCCCCTAATAAAACTAATTCTAAACTTACTGTCACTCTCCACAAAAGGAAAACACAATAAATTTTGTATATCATAGAATCATAGGAGTTTACTAGGCTATTGGCCCTGAGGCTCTTATAAGCCTAGCCAAGAGTTTAGCCCATTTTTAGACAAGTCAGCACCCAAAGCCCCTGTCCAGCAGGGACACAGGTGGAATCTCAGGGGTGTCTTTTCTGTTTCCCATCCAGTTATCCGGATTGCACTTAAAAAGGGATAATGAGGTACTCTGCTTGATGTGGGGAGGGAGTCTATTCCACATATGAGGGAGTCCCCGGGACACAAATCTGTATTAAAAATGATTGCACTGGATGGTTGTAATGCTAAAGTTAAGACATGTCAAGTATGCTAGGAATTTCATTTGACATCTTACTTATTTATAAATATTACTATGCACAGCATACAAACTGCAAAACAAACTTTACCCTGTTAATATTATTGTTATTAAAACATCATCTTAAAATGTGAGCTGCTATTTCAAAACTAGAACTAAAAGACACCAGAAATAAAGTATTAACACAAAAATAAAACAATAACATTGCACATATTTGAAAATCTGTGCTCACAGGAATTAGGAAGACTGTCCTTCAGGAAAGGACTCCTCCTTACTCTAGAGATCAATAACTAAAAGTAGCAACCCCCACACCCCAGGAAAGGAAGAAAGGAAGGAAGAATTATAACGCCAGGCTGTCCATCCTGAACCCTAATAAATAATGTACTTTATCAATGGACTCCCCAGCAGGTGCTCAGGCTCATACCGTGTAACTTCTTTGCAAAAGAATTCTAGACAAAGTCAAAATTAATTGGGGGAGGGGTAAACACCCCCAATAAGGTTCCATTTTAAATATTATTTTGATTTTTTTAAATGTGAATAGCACAAAAAGGTTTGCAACAACATGTATTTTCTGAACAGTAAGACTTATGAAACTCTACTATCTGACATTATTGACTGACTGTAGTCCTCAGTGATTTATCAGAAAATCAAAAATATGAAGCAAAATCGAAGACAGTTAACTTGGACTTCTAAATGTAGTAGCTTTGACCTGTTACCTGTTAAGGGAAAGTCTGTTTTTTTCTGGAACTTATTAGCAGAAGATACTTGTTGGCAACTTCTGCCATGGATTATTGTTGCATAAATAAGCACCAATCTCATTAAAATAGAATGGCAGACACCATAACATTAGAGTAAACTTAAAATATTAAAACTACAGGTATGTGTCAGCAGTAGTACATCTGTATAAAATATACAAGGATATTACACAGTGTGTATGTGACAATGTAAGTGCAGACAGTGATAATATGGAGGCACACATGTTGCTCTTTTTTATTTTCTAATCAGTGAAGAGAAAAACTGACATACTTTCTAAACGCTTGAGAGATGCTTAGGTGTGGCACGTTTTGAAATGTTTTAAACCCATCTCACTTCTAAAACTTTACCTCATTCAACTGGATTAGTATAAAGGTTTTTAATCAGAAGGATTCAGTACACCTGTGATTTTAGTGTGGTAGACTTGGAAAACAACAAAGAACTTTCTGAGTTTCTAGACACACATTTCACAAGGTGGGATCTGTAGTGTTCTGCACAGCCTCAGGACATGCATTTATTTGAATATTTCTTTTTTTAGCATTTAATTAATTTTCAGACAAGTTCTTCTAATGGACAGGAGGTTTTGGAGGAAAGAGGCTATAAATTGATGTGTTCAACAAAAAGAATATTGAGATGATAAAAGGTTAGCCAGTTTAGCTTGTCTGAATGAGGTTCAAGGGTAGAATTTTATCTTCTCTTCTCAGCCTAGCATATGGTTAACAGCCTAGTCAAAGAACTGGTAAAATCTGTTAGAGGTGAATGATCATTAAGTGCTGAAGACCAGGGTATAAAACAGCAGCCAGTGGTGTAATCTGTAGTACCAAGATGGGGGTACTTATATGTGCCCAGCTGCAGTATGTGCATGCATGTGTAATTAATTCTGTGCATATATTGCAGAATCCCTCATTCACTATACTACAGTAGTAGTCCAGAGCAGAAGGTATACAGAGTGAGGTGTAGTCCAAAAAAGATCATAGATTTTAGTGATTAAAAGTAAGGATCTATGCCATGGTCTGCATCATCTGATCTTTGTTAACAATAGGTTATGGAAAAAAAAAATGAAAATAGAAACTGATTTTTACATGCAAAATGTATATGTATATAGTTATATGTAATTTTTGATCGCAAAATGAACTAAGGTTGATATATTTCCTGTCATGTAGTATATTGCCTTGTATAAAATCACAGACTTAATAATCTACTTAATAATTTGGTTAAATAAGATGTACCATTAAAGTACATTAGGGCTATATATTATTATGACAGCTACTAGGTAGGGCAGGACCAGCTCTAATGTCACACTGATGGGGGAAGGGATGTGAATTTAACATGTGTACCAATAACACTTTGTTTTACAGCACAATAAACCACTCCCATGACTGATAAAAAGTATATATATATTTAGAAAGCTTGTGAGGAAATGATTACTCTATTTTTGTTTTACTTGGATCACTTGTCTGTGTACTTAATAAAGGATTTTCGACTGGAAACAGACTGCCTGCCTTGCTTGGATTACTTTCAAATTCTTAGTAATGCTGTAGAATTATATATTTTCTATTATTACTTTTTGACTTGACGAGTTTACGTTCACTACTTCTACTACCATTGTCTGATCTGATTAATATACAGTGATTAACTAGAAATATATGGACTGAAAATCTTACACAGAGAAGTTTCTTACACTGTTTTGGAATATGTTTTTCTCATACAGTCTCTGTTTACATGTTATGTCATAACATATTAATGTAGTATTTTTGATTCAACTCACTGTATCTCTAAAATGTGTATTTCCTTAATCTGATATGCTTTGTACATAATGTTTGTTGACAATTTGCATTGAAATACTCGGTAAATAATATCTGACCATTTTTATTTTGAATTGTCAAAACTGTATTTCTATCCTTGTTTTGGTCTCCCCAGGCCTCCACTGAAAATGGGCGCATTTCAGTTCTTGGTAAACAAAAGTTAATAAATAAATAACCAAAGTTCCAAAATTATCCATGAAATGAGAAGATTTTGCCTACCATGATTTGCCTGGTTAATAAAAAATAGAAACAAAATAAAATGCCAGCCTTATTTACATCTGTACCTCCCAAGTCCTCCACCTATGCAAGAGATTTATTTGTTTGGAAAATTCACAGTTATTTAACATTGTTTTTATAGACATCCAAAGTAAATAACATCTTGGGTAAACCCAAAGTTACATCACCGAATTGCTACATTTTATGTTAGTGAGATATATCCATTGGTAATGTTTTTTTATAAATCTTTTTTGAAAGTACCAAATGGGTAATGGCTGGTGTCAACATGCATACTTCAAAATATATGATTTTTTTTTTCAATCCCAGTTTCATAATTCTAAAAAAAGATAAGCACCTATTATTTAAAAAATACGTCATGGCATCTTGAAGATAACACACACACATGTACATACGTTTCTATGTATATAGACGGATAGAAAAATACATCAAATATAGCTGATTGAACAACGCTCATATCAAATGTTTGCAAAGTGTGGCAGTATGCTTTGCTAGCTGAACGTCAAACTTTGAAAGAAATTAAACTGAAGTAAGGTCTTTGATATTGGAACTGCTTGTGGTATTTATTGCAGATTAGTTGTTATTGTGTAATGTGTTAGATGAGCATGTGGTGAAATGGAGTGCAGGTGCGAGTCAAACAACTGAGAAGTGAGCAAATCACAAAATGCCAGAGTGTGCATGTGTGAGATTACTGTATAGCAGAGACAGGGATTTTCTGACTTTTCCTGCTGCTGTACATTCTCAAAGCAGGTATATATAAGTTCCAGGGAGTAAGGGGTGGGGGAGGGGGTACAGAGCACCTTGTCTTTATGCAAAAAAAAAAATGTTTTTTTGTTGCAGGTGCTAGTAATTATGTGGCACTTATTATGTTATGTGTATGCCAGAGATATTTAGGTAGTGTGAAAGGTAAATTTAGAGTTGCAGACGTATCATTTTCTTGCATGGAGTGATGTTATTGTGTGGTTATGTAACTTATATTTCACTCAAGAGGTGTGTTTTCAGTAAAGTTTCTGTTTAGTATGTTAGCTGTTCAATAGGAAGATGTCAATGAGTTTGCTTAAAAAATATAGCTAGATACAGATATAGATATGTGTGTGTGTCTTTGTATATGAGTGTGGGTATATATATATATATATATATATATATATATATATATATATATATATATATATGGGTCCCTATCAGAAGCTTGAGTTTTCAGAAACTCAAATGGTCAAGACCATATGATCGATTTTCCAAAAACTCAAAGCTTTTGAATGGAGATTACAGTACAGTGAGAATCGGGGAATTTACCCTTTTCCCCACTGAAGTGCAATCTTGGAGTATGCAGGGGTGTGGGAGCACAGGGGTGTTTTCCCCTCTGCAAAAACATAGAAAAAAGGTAGATTTTTCTTGTTTTCTGAAGTTCAGGTTTTCATAAACTCAGTCATATCGTCTTGACAATATAAATTTTGAGTTTCCGAAAATTCGAGCTTCTGACATAGACCTAGATATACATATAGATATATATATCCAGCCATCCTCAAACTCTTTTCCCATTTTGCATATGGGGTCATGGTGTAAGTTCAGCAGGGACAATCATCTCGAGCCAAGGGTTACACCTCCAGATGGCTAGCCCTGATGCATGATGTTCATTCACACTACTCACTCGTACACACTTTCTCACCTACAGCCAATTTAGAGGGTTCAGTCCACCTACTGCATGTCTTTGGAATGTGGGAGGAAACTGGAGCACCCTGAGGAAACCCATATGACCATAGGGAGGACATGCAGACTCCACACAGAAGGCACCCCAGCCGAAAATCAGACCAGAGAATCTCTTGCTGTGAGGCGACAATACTAACCGCTGCACCACCACAGCCATATATATATATATATATATATATATATATATATATATATATATATATATATATATATGGGTCTACTGCTTTTTATTGAATACCATGTATTCAAAAAAGAGCAGTAGACCGCTCAGTTACGTGAAAGTGCACTTATTCGAAAGTGCACTTTCGCGAACTCAGCTTCTACGAACAGATCGCACCACAGTGGAGGACAGCAGGAAAACATGCTATGTCCTCCACTGTGGTGCGGTAGTTACAGACCTTAGGGTTAGGGCATGGGTCATGGTAAGGGGATAGCCCTACTAGCTATCCCCTTACCATGACCCATGCCCTAACCCTAAGGTCCGTGACTACCACACCACAGTGGAGGACAGGCTATCCTCCATCGTGGTGCGGTAGTCATGGACCTTAGGGTTAGGACGTGGGTCATGGTAAGGGGATAGCCCTACTAGCTATCCCCTGACCATGACCCGCGCCTTAACCCTAAGGTCCGTAACTACTGCACTAAAATCAGTAGTAGCCTGTTCGCTGAAGCGGGTTTCGCAAAAGTGCACTTTCAATTAAGTCCACTTTCATGTAACCCAGGGTCTACTGTGTGAGTTCAAAGAAGTGTATTTTCGAACTTATACAGTAGACCCATACATATATATATATATATATATATATATATATATATATATATATATATATATATATATATATATATATATATATAAAATATGGATCTAGGATGTTTGCTCAAATGAGCAAACGGCCAAATCCATAACCACCGAACACACTTTAACGAAAGCGCTTTTATCGAAAAAGCACTTTCATTAAAGCATGTTACTAAAAAAAAAAATAAAAACACTACATTAACATTTTAGCAGGGGTGCTTTGCCCCACTGCAACCCCCACACCCCCCTACTTTAATATTCTCCCTCCGAGGACTCACTACAGTGGGGAAAAGGGTATTTTCCCTTATCCATGCCGTAGTACGGCCTCGGCAACAGGCATACTTAAGAGAAAGTGCTTCTTCAATGAAAAGCACTTTCGCGTAAGTATGCCCAGCTGTTTGGGTTTTAGATGTTTGCACATTCGAGCAAACATCCTAGACCCATATATATATATATATATATATATATATATATATATATATATATATATATATATATATATATATATATATATATTTAAACAACTTACAGTCCAACACAGGGCTGATGTCAAGATAGGCTAACTGCAGGAGAAGTGGTTGTGAAAATGTGTTCCCTAGGCTGCCCTTTATTTCAAATTGCTAACCTCGCACCACTTGGAGAAAAAAACTATTTTTAGCTCAACCAAACAAATATTAAAATTGGAATAGAACTTGGAAGGAAAGTTCTTTTTCATTCAGCACCTTTCTGCATTCAATAGCACTAGAGAAGTCAACAACTACTAATGACAGTTTTCACTTACACAATATTGTGTGTGCAATCTCATCTGACAAGCATTTCCAGTCTGGCGACGACAATAGAACATATTTGTTTTTTAAGTTGGGGAGGGGGCACACTGGCTGTGCTTGTGCTTGGGACTGCCCATTCACCTTTGCATAAATCCTATTAACATTTGTAGTATCCAGCTGCCAGTAGAGTATTACTATAACTCTCTTCCATCTACTCTGTCCTCCAGCCTCTAGCTCAAGCATGCTAGCCTTCCTCTTCATTTCCTTCCACACGCATCCTCTGTTTTTTTTTTTTTCTGTTTTTACAAATAACCCTGTTTTTCCAAATAATCCTGCACATTATATGTAACGTGCAATATGTAGTAGTGTGACTTCAACTAGCTTTACACAGTCCTTCAGTTGTGTTACATAACTGTATAGCATTTCCTTTTTAAACATATTTTACCTTTGTTACATTCATTGTATTATGTTGCATACTTTTGATCTGCTACTCTGTACTTCTGGGATGAGACTGAAATTGTTTCACTGAGATCAGAGTTCTACTCCGGTGAACAAATTCAGATAAATAAATATCTTACTATTATTGCTAAACCTACTGTTACTGACTGCAGAGGTTACTGCTCAACAGTCGTCTGTTTTAAAAGATAGAAAACAGAAAATGTCAAAACTTGTAATATGGTAATAAGGTAATTTCATCCGGTTGGGTTGCTCATAACAGGGTTCACTTACTTACCTCACAGTTAGCTAGAGTCAAAATAGTTTAACAGTTTAACTTCAAGAGAAGGAAATGGGGGGAATGTGTGTTTGCCAAGCATTCATGTCTTCTACAAGTCTGTATGCCTATATAAAAATCATATTGTCTTTCAACAACTCAGCCATACCTATTTACTAACATAAAAGAAAAATATCTGTTTCAGAAATGAAATAATTTTGTTTCACCAAACACCTAGAGCCACTTTATCTGACATTCTCTTTCTGCTATACGCTACAACAAATACAGACTTCCCTTTGCACTCTTAGTTTGGAGAGCTGGAAAGAGAACACGACAGTGAGGCACTGTATTTTCTGACAAGATGGGCAGACCCATCACACACTGATATCTCATCTTGGTTCATTGTCTCTTCATGCAGGCAATCAATACCTTGCAGTTTATCACAGGGGGATAATTAGCTGCTTCCAAAACAAGCATCTGTCTATCACATTGTGATTTAAAGAACTCAGCATGCTCTCTTGTTACAGAAAATGAGAGAAGTTATTCTGAAGAGACAGTGCGGCCCCAGCCATCTCTGTACTGCAGTATCACCCATTATGGTAAGGCAGGTTGTCGTTAATGTGCAACATGAGTAATTTACAAACGTGCAACATGTTGGTAGATAAAGACTAGGATGCCTGCTTACTTTTCTCCCTATTGAACGCTAAATTTTATTTGGATCAAGGTTTCTCTTTTCTTTCTTCTTCCAAATATCCACGTTTCAAGTATATACAATTTGGAAATTTTCTAGAACATTTACTTAATACCCTTTTTGTTTTTAGAAGGCTGCTTGCATTAACCACATTTTTTCTGATTTGGCTTTTCTTATCATGGTTATTAAATTATTATTTTAATTGTATTTATTTCATGTATAACAATAAAATATATTTCTGTATAGTACAATCTGCATCCCCCAGAAATTAAAGTGATGATGAACATGTTGTACTGTATCAAGCTAACAGACAGTATAGTTCATATCATACTGACAGGAACAGGAAAGCAACTATAACAATAACTCAGACAGAGGTGGTAGAAAACCAGAGAAGTGAATAAATTCACAGCTGCTGCAGCCCGAGCACAATAGTGGCATGGCAGTGTAGCAAAGTGGTCAAAATTTTCATCTGTGAAACCAGAGAGCTGTGTTTCAGTCCCACCTCCTCCGACTTACTCTGGGGCTCACAGCAACTCTCTAATCTTCCTTGTGTTCCTGAGACTCTAAGCCTACTGACACCACTGAGCAAATTAAGAAAAATAAATAAATAAAATGAAACACCCTCAGATAATACTGCCACAAAATTCAAGGGAGCCTGAAAAATGAAGTATAGATTATGGCTGCAGGCTCTAACATGCCTAGGGATGGAGTGGAGACCACAGGGACAGGTACATGCAACACAGTAATGAAGGAAGAAATGTGGGCAATGAGGAATGAGATCAGTAGGAGGATTCAGTCTGTAACGTCAAGATGGCACCATCACCAGGCAGAGTGACGGAGAAAGACTGGTTACCCTGAGCCTTGGAAGAATGCCGTGATATACACATACACACATGTTGTTATTTTTAATTTTTTTATACTTTCTCTTTAAAATAGGTTAGAAATATAGTATAATTTATTTCATTGTCTGAAACAGTAACAAGCACTCACTCCTCATTGATAAGTCTGTTTCTGCCAGAATGGCAAAGATAAGGTAACTCTGCTGGCCAGAGACCTTAGTACCTTATCAAAATGGTGACTACTGATGAGTTTATAATAAAATAACTTTATAATGACAGTGTTTGTGTAATGCTGTACTCAGATGCCATTTAGTGAAGTACAGTCATTTATTCAGAAGAAGGCATAGTAATAATGAAGATTTTTTTTTTTTTGGTAGATTAGCTGCAGAGTCAATACTCTGCAGTTTAAAAGAACCAAAAGAGCCACCAGTAAAGAGGCAGTTTAATAGGGTGGCAAAGGTAGTTCAAATCCACCACCTGCGTATTCGTGTTTAGTGCTAACAAATGTTTCAAACTAAAAACAGCTTCAGGATATTGCCAATTATTTTAGGCATTTTCAGAAAGTATAAACTGAAGATATGGAAGATGCATCAAGTTTTGCATATTTCTGATTACTGAACCATATGCAGTTATGAGATGAATCATATTCTGTCGAAGTGATTCAGTGGTACCCAAACAGTTCATCCATTGCATGTAGGATTAGCCTTTAGCTAATCTTTCAAGTGTGAGATATAATGTACTGCTTTTATCCTTGGGCTGCTTTTTGTTCTGTACTTCCCCTATTGACAGAATCCTCTCCTTCACCTAGTTTGCCCTGTGACATGCACACAGGACAAACTAGTAATATTGCTCTTCCACATTCTCCATTCTGCTGGGAAATAGGTATTAATTTCATTATACTGTGTGGAACAGGGGTTGTTTATTGTTTAAGAACAGATTTGCCTCTGCCTGTGGGTCTTCAGTACTGTCCCCAGTAGGTACTCACATCCTCAGCATATTGTGCCATACCACTTTATTTAAATTATTGCAATTATGTAATGTTTTGGTCTTCTAACTGTTCTGATGAAGTGTGCTGCTTCTCAGGTATCTACTGAAAAAGGATATTTGTTCCAAGGTGACCAGATGGTTTTCAAACTGTAAGTAGATTTCTGCAAAATTCTTGTAATTAATTAGATCTGGCCACTTATGAATGCGGTATCCCTTCCCATAGGGTGTAAGATGACAGATACTATGGGCAGGACTAAGTGTTCTTCTTAGTAAGTATACATGTATGGGTGGATGGATTTATAAAATGTGGATATTCCTCTTTTACCTGCTATCAAGCCTTTATAGTGGACAACCTAATCCTCCAACAGATATGCATATTAATACACAAATAAAAATTGGAGAGCTGAAAAGCTGCATCTTTTGGAGCCAAAAGACACATCTCCAACCACAGCAGACACATCAGTTCTACAGAGGGGTCATCAGCAAGTGAAAAAGCTGGTACAAGTGATCAAAAATCAGCTGATCAAAAATTGCCATTTTTTTTCACTGTCACATCATAGAACAGTGGGTATCAGGGAGATTCCCTTTCTTCACTGTCGTGCAGTCTTGTAGTTAGTATATAAAATCAGTAGGGGGGACTAGGGAATTCAGGGTGATGTATCCACCTTGCATAAAAATGTTTTTAATATTTTTTTCATGGCTTTTGTGGTCAGGCTTTAGGTGTTGGTCATTTGTAGATTGATATTTAATGAAGTCGATGACAGGTTTTACTCCCATAGATGTGTATACACACACACACACACACACACACACACACACACACACACACACACACACACACACACACACACACACACACACACACGCACACACATACACACACACACACACACACACACACACACACACACACTCATATACATACACAGAAACATACATATAGGGAGCCATAGTTTTATTGAGTTGGCTATTGTTAGACATAAGATTTGCAGCGTTATGCTGAAATGTGTTTGTCCGAATGTTGTCTTTTAGGTTACTGACTTGTTTTTGTTTGAAAGGATGCTGTTTTTGAGGTTTAACAGTGTAAGTGAATGGGTGCTGACTGGAGGGGGGTTGGGCTTAGGGCCAGGGGAAGGGGAATTTAGGTTTATGTTGTGCATGGAAATGGTTATGGTTAGGGATTGCACAGGAATGGCTATGGTTAGGGATTAACTGGGTTATTTACGTTTAGGGAGGGAAGTTTTAGGGACAGGAAGTGGTAAAATAATTTAGATTTAAAGCATAGGAAGGAAGTCTTAGGGTTAGGAAATGCTCACAGAATTCAGATTTAGGAAGCAGGAGAAATCAGAGAATTTTGGTTTAGACAGCAGGAGGGGATTCTTAGGGTTAGGAAGCAATCAGAGAATTGTTGTTTAGGGAGCAAGGGGGGAGTGTTGGGGTTAAGTAGTGATCAGGGAATCAATTTAGTTATTATTTACTTATGTGTGTGGGGGGGTTGGATAGTTTAAGTTGAAAACCACTTGGAGCAGGGGTTGGCTTAATATTTCAGATGTTTACCTCACAGGCACAAGGTTTAAAGTTGGATTCTCACCTTTGGTCACTTTCCAGTTATTGTCTAAGCATGTAATAGTCTGCAGACTGATTTCCTAGTATTTACCTATGAACCTTTTTCAGCAGATCCCCTGGTAGAAAAGCTCCACAGATAATACAAAAAAAAAATGTAAAAAATCATAATTGTAAAATAAACACAAATTATGTATAGTTTACCTACGGTATTAGTTCAAGATACAACAGCTGCAGAATTTAGGGACGTTGCACAATATAAAAAAACAGCAAATAGTAGCAAAGAGTATCTACAATATAGAAATTAGTGTCATGCACAGGGGTTGCATATTTGTAAGATGGAAGTTAAAATGTAGGTTTAGAGCGATGGAGGGGAAGCTTAGGGTTCTGTAGTAGGCATAGAATTTATATTTATAGAGTGTGGTGGTTAGTGTTAGATTCAGAGTTCTGAGAGGGCTTTGTAGTTTAGTAGTATTGGGTGTGTCAGGGTTATGTAAGTTTGTAGGATAGGTTGTTCTATATGTTTCTGGTTGTATTTTTAGTGGATTTAATTCATCATTAATTAATGTAAGGAGGTTTTGTTTTAATGATCTAGACGCTATACCTCCATATACATGTGGCAATGAAAGACAGTGATATCCGCAGAGAACTGATCTGGTATCCTAACCTGCAGCCTCAACGATCTATTGGAAAAAGTAAAAGATTAGAAATAAACACAACTGTTTGGAATGTCAGAACATTGTCTTGCATACTGGATTTTAGATTATTTCCAGAGTGGGATTCTTTGCATCACTGCATACTTTCAACAACGTAAAATTTTTTTGTTTCACTGTACACTTTCATCATCACGAGCCCTGTGAAAGAAGCCACAGCAAATTCTAAAATTATGAGCCCCATAAAGCAGGCACAAGCACAGATATATTTACTTAAAATAAATCTGCACAAATATATATACTTATAATAAACCTACATGTAAAACTGCAATGTACTTTTGAAATGGACCTGAGGAAGTCTAAGGGCAAAAGTGTTTCTGAATGTTTACTTTCTGACTGAATTGTGTCCTTATTTCTCCTGTTTTATTAAAACAAAAATTTTTGCTTTTTTAGGTTGTATTAAGGTGGTGGTTTATGACATTTGTCATGGACTGTTTATGAGATATACTTAACACTGTTAAAATAATGTTAAGACTTTGCAACTTCAAGGTAACATGGAGGCAACATGTACAGCCCCTTTCTATTGGCTATACAAATGGTGGCTTAATTTTTCCACCAACTAAACAATCTATACCTAGGCTGACCTAGTACCTCCCCAGCATGGTACTGCTTAAACTACTCACTTGTCAATTTAAAATCAGAATAGAGTGCACGTCCATCTTTGAATAAAGATCTGCTTAACCTTATTCCTAATCATTTGCATGTGTGGCAATGTTACTGTGGTCACGGTCTGAGATGTAACACTGCCACTTATTTATATATGGAGCATGAGCATCAAACCACGGATAAGTAAGCCAGCAACACAAACCAACAGGGGTAATTCAATCATAAGCATTTATTCACCGCATCTGCAGAAAAGGTGGAAACCTGTGTGCATTCACATCTTCATTAGTGCTTGATCTAACAGACAACCATCCACTTATTTATAATTTTTATTTTAGCACCTAAAATACAATACTGAAACTGGCTTTAAAATAAATCTTAAATGAAATAACCATAACCAGATTAAATAAATAAATTACCAAACAGTAATAAGATTACTGTGTGAAACTATAGCCCTAACTGCCCTATTTATATTAATATATAATGTTTCTTCACTCCTTTGCATTCAATGAAGTCAATGTTTTTCAATCAACATTCTGTGAGTTAACTAAAAAGTGTTCAGCAACACAAACAACGCACTCAGGTGTGTGTGTGTGTGTGTGTGTGTGTGTGTGTGTGTGTGTGTGTGTGTGTGTGTGTGTGTGTGTGTGTGTGTGTGTGTGTAAGTGTGCATGTGCATGTGTGCCCGTGTGCTTGTATGAGTGTGTGTGTGTTGGCACCATTCATGTGGTGAAGTGTGCTGGTAATCAAGAGATAGTGTTGTGAACATGGTTGAAAGTGAGTGTGATAAGTTTGGAGTGATCGGGTATTTTGGGTTGCAAGTTATACATCTATAAGTGTGTGCATATGCTGTGTAAGTGTAGAAATGGCATTCTCATGGAAAGATAATAGGATATTGATAAAAACAGTATCAATAACTGATGAAATAGTATATAATTAATGAGCATATGCCATGTATTAATCACAGAGTCTGTTTTCCATGTTTCTAATGAAATATTCCCTCTCTTCTATCACTATTCACTTTGTAATCTCTCTCCAGCACTGCAGTTCCCTTCCTTGAATATTGCAGAACTACATGCATTATTCCAGCTTTTACCTAACCAGCATTTGACAGAAGGGCATCATCATCTTCTATATCTGGATTCCACCTTCTCAATATATGCCTTAGTATTTGGTTTGCTTTTGCCTCTTCCTTCTTACTGTATACCTTAAAATTTATGCTTTCTTTTGTAACAAACAATTTGTCTTCCACTTCAGGTGTTATCTCTTTGCCTTTCAATTCACCCCATTCAACTGGTTTACCCTTTTCACCAAGAAAAAGGAAGGAAGGGTATCAATGGAAAAATACTTATTTAAAATGCTTGCCCATTCCTTAGTCTCCTTGTTTTGTTGCACTTTGCAAATTAGTTCACCAATTTCGCTACCTGCATTTCTCCATTTCTTTCTCCTACTATCCTGATGACGTTCATCCTTTAATACCAGCTGCTAATATTTTTTCCTATGCACTAAATTTTTGAATGTAACTTGCTGCGGAATTTGGAGCCAAACAACTCTTTCAAATGATCCTGTTACCCCTCTAATACCTGTATTATTTTTCTATAATTTGTGTGGTTATACTTATTTCTCTCTATCACCGCAATAATTACCCTGACACCCTTCTTAAATACAAACAACTCCGCAACCTAGCCAAAAAATGTATTACACAGGATAAAAAATCATACTATATCAAATTCCAGATTACTCATTCCACAAACCCCAAACAATTCTGGAAATCCATCAACTCTCTTCTCAATCCAGGCACCAAAAACAACTCTTGCCCCAACACTAGCAAATCTGAAACAGAAATAGCTACACTGTTCAATTCCTTCTTTACTAACTCCATAGCAGAACTCACCAAAACCTTCCCTAACAACTCCTCCCCTCATCTGAAATCCTGTCCCCAATCTTCCTTCCTAAACTCTCCTCCTACTTTTCACCTCAAACCCATCCCCACGTCATACATAAAAAAACTTCTCTCTAAACTAAAGCCATGCTCCAATGCCCCTGACAACATCCCCTCTCTCTTTCTAAAACTAGCAGCAGACAGCATTTCCATCCCCATTAGTATACTCATCAATAGATCCATACAGGAATCATATGTCCCTAAACTGTGGCGTACTGCCTTTATTCTACCCCTCCATAAAGGAGGCAAAAATAATAACTTCTCCAACTTCCGACCATAGCAATTATATCTCCTATTTCAAAAATTCTTTAGAAATATATCCACCTCCAGCTAATGCCATTCCTTACAAATAACCAACTCCTCACCCCAACACAACATGGGTTCTATCCTGGCCATAGCACAGTAACAGCTCTTCTTTAATTTCTAGACATAGTAAACCATGCCCGTAACTCCGCCAATCTAGTATCCACAGTCCTCCTTGACCTCTCCAAAGCTTTTAATATTCTCTCCCATACCCACCTTCTTACCTACCTTTCTGAACTTAACCTCTCACAAAACACCATTACTTGGTTTAGCAGCTACCTCTCTGATAGATCCCAAGCTGTGAAATGGAAAACTGGCACCTCTGCCTTCCTTCCAACCCCAACCAGGGTACCCCAGGGATCCATACTCAATCCAATGCTCTTTAATATTTTCATTAATGATATCTACACATCCATTCCCAACATTAACATAGTACAATATGCAGACGACTCAACCCTAGTCTGCTCTGCCTCCAACCTCCTTGAGCTCCAAACTAAAACTCAAACTGCTTTCTCAACTACTGAGAACTGGATGCTTCAACATCATCTCTCCCTAAATGCCAACAAATCAAAAATCCTACTATTCACCCCATCAGAATCTATCCCTGTTGACAAAACCCCCTTCAAAATCACCAGCCATGCTAACTCCACTATAGAAATCATTCATTTTGCCAAACTTCTTGGGGTTACTATTGACAAGCATCTAAAATTTGATACCCATATTCAACTAAATCTTAAGAAAACCCATCAAAAACTTGGCATGCTGTACAGAAACTCACACTTCCGCTCCCCCTCAACTAAACAGACCCTCGCCTCAACCTACTTACTACCCTCTCTGATGTATGGTGCTCCCTTACTAACCAACCTATCTTCCTCCATCTCTTTTAAACTGGAAACCTGCTACAACAAAATCTTAAAGTTAGCAACTACATCCAAATACTCTACTCACCACTGTATACCTCTCCACCAGCTGCACTGGTTAGAGCTTCCCAACTACCTGGACTACCTCCAACTCTGTACAGCTAACAAGCTTATTTTCAAACTTAATACATGTCCGGCACTTGCAAACATCTTACCTTCATACACCCCTCTCAGACCCCTAGGATCTGCCCACCAAAATCTAATCTCTGTGTATAAGCCAAATCGTCCTGCTGGTCAGCTACTACTATCCTTTACCTTCGCCAAAAAATGGAACTCTCTCCCTCCATCTCTAAGAATATCTGAAAACTGTGAACTCTTCAAAACCCAGCTCCATTCCTACCTCTCCCATAGTTGGAAGTGCAATTGCACTTTAACTACCTAACATCCTTAATACATGATCACTTTTATCATATTCAGAGTCCCATTTTTTCCTTACTCATCAGGGATTAATCCCTTGATAACTACATTCAGATCACTATCTGACATTTCTAACCTATGAACAAATTCTACTCTCTACTACTGTTCTCAACCTACAAACATGTAAATATGCATTATATTATTGTATATATGTTGCAGTTCAACTGTGCTTAGTTTGCTATTTAACACCTACAAGTTGTTTACTGTACATTTTGCAACTGTGAATTGTATTTTGTTGTATTTTGAATTATGTAGCTTTTACTTTGTACTATGTATTCTGAATTATGTCGTTTTTACTTTGTACTATGGTGCTTTTCTCCCCAGGCCTCTGCTGAAAACAGGCTCTTTGAGCCCAGTGGACCTTCCCGGTCACCAAACTGGAAATAAATAAATAAATAAATATTTCCCGAGTGATGAACCCTCACTTGACCAGTGATCAAGGAGCCTGAATCCTCACCACTGACACTGGAGAGGGACGTTCACTTGGAATGCAAATACACTCAGTATTTCCAGATGCAGCTCTGCACCAAGTACAATTTCCCTTAAGAGCACACACGGAACACACTCACTCCTGGGTCTGGCTCTCTCTCTCTATATCTATCTCCCTCCAGCTCCCCAATTAGATTCCCCACTAGTACAGCTGTAGGGTTAAATACTCAGTGGAGTGTCCATGTCAAGTCCTCCAGCATCCTCTCTGTCAATCCAGTGCTTTGTGTCCCTGCTCCAAGTAGCTGTTACACACACACACACACACACACACACACACACACACACACACACACACACACACACACACACACACTCACACGCACACATACACACTGTGAGATTTGATTTTTCACACACAAACACATAGGAAAGGCTGGCTCAGATTTACCTGCTGTTCCCCCTTCTGCCCAGAGTATAAGGTAGTTATCACTGCCATGTGATGTGATGATATGGGCTAGTGCAAGCATAGCCAGCTGGAGTTCTGTAAAGAATGATATGTCCTTTGAATGTCAAATTGATTTATACAAGATGCTTGTGTTACAAATGTATTAGAACTGCATGACATTTGAAAATCAAAATGTGTTTGTAAAGTTGCTAGTGTAAAAAATGTATCAACAGTGGATCCTGCTGGACAGAGAAGGAATATACATGTGAAACTGTATGCATATATGTTAACAAAGGACACTGGAAGAAAAGCAGTTAATGTCAGTCCAGTTAGTTTTGGAAAATCCTTTAAATTAAATTAATCTTAAGCCATCAACACAGCACCCCCACTGTGCTGGAACTGGAGTAAGTAGGACTGGGAGATGGCATTGTTTAACAGCCTCTGTAAAAAAGAGGGGAAGTACTATAATTGTTTCTTGGCTCCAGGGCACTGCCATAAACATTTAGATGTGTATTGTAGCCATCTATGCTAAATTCCTGCCTCAGCTTCAAAGGGGGATACTGTGAGAACCTAGAGTCAGGTGACCAGATGATGTCATTCTGCCAGCCATCTTGGAAATTATGTTTTAGATATTACAGTGGGAAATCTCTTAGTACTGAGTAGTCTGCCTTACACCTGACAACAAGAAGAACCATTCACCTCATCATCTGCCTTGCTCTATTAAGTAAGTAGGAAATAGTAATTCTCCTAAATTTAGTCAGGAAAATATAGTGAAGCTTAGTTTAGATATTGTTTTTCTTTGTTTGTCTGAGTCTGTCCATCAGTGTTGTTTTCAATATTTCCTGTGATTTGAACTCTGTGGTTTATTGTAACTATATATTCAGTATTTCATCCTTTTTTATTATTTATTATTAAATATATTTAAAATGTTTATTGTGGATGATTATTTTAGAAAGTACTTAACCTTTGAGAGGACTTATATGTATTTGGTGACACTGTGTGGGCCACTCCAGAAGGCCTAGCTGTCTTGGTCAACTACTACCATTTATATTAGTATTAATATTACACAGCATAATTGGACACCCTTTGTTAAGAGCCTTAGAGTAGCTGATTGTGGAGTGTCTGGTGGCAGTGATGACTCCCTTATACTCTGGGCAGAAGGCAACACAGCAGGTAAATCAGTGCCAGCCTTTCCCAGGTGTGTGTGTGTGTGTGTGTGTGTGTGTGTGTGTGTGTGTGTGTGTGTGTGTGTGTGTGTGTAAAAAACACAGATCTCACAGTGTGTGTGTCAGCTACTTAGAGGAGGGACATGAAGGACTTGGTTCACAGAGAGTGTGCTGGAGGACTTGGATTGGACACTCCACTGAGGACTTAACCCTACAGCTGTGCCAGTGGGGAGTCTTATTGGTGATGTGGAGGGACACAGACATAGATCCAGACCCCACAGTGAGTGTGTTCCCTATGTGCTCTTAAAGGAATTTGTACTTGGTGCAGAGAGTTGCATCCAGAAATACTGAGCATTTTAATTTCTATTCCAAGTGAACGTCCCTCTCCACTGAATGTGGTAAGGATTCTGGCTCCTTTATCACTGGCCCATTGAGAGGTCATCACATATAGGTGTACAGCAGTGTGAATATAGAATTTTTGTAGCCTGTAAGCAGTGGTCACTAAAGAACGTGTGTGTGTACTCTCAAGCAGCCACAAAGTAGACATTCAGAGATTCATATCACAATAGTTTTATTTATTTACTTTTTGTTAGCTTAGGAGAGCAGGCAAAGATAGCAGCAGAGGATTATGTCAAGCTGACAAGGAAACAGTTGGTTGAGATGTGTCAAGCCAAAGGAATGTTGCATGCCAACCTGACTAAAGCGGGAATAATTGCAGCCTTAATCATAGCTGCAGCACAGACCATCAACCAGGAGGACAACTAGTCTGACATTGGGGTTATGCAGCTGTCAGAAACAGGACAGTTCAACTTTTCCTCAGAGGACGTAAACACCCATCTGGAGTTGAATTGGATGCCAAATGTTTACAACTGAACTCAGCTGAGAGAATGAAGCATTTGGTGGCTGAAGAAAATGAGAGCCTGTTGCAGGCAAAACAGATGGAATTAGAGTCAACAGGAAGAATGCAATGTTTGGAAGCTGAAAAAAATGAGAAATAGAGGCAACATGAAAAGGAAATAATGGCCCTTTGCCGGAGTCATGAAGGTAATGGAAAAGGGAATAACCAAACCCCAGAAGCAACAATGGTTTGTAAATTTCTTCCTTAATTTATGGAGGGTAATAATTTTGATAGTTTTATTCATATACTTGAAAGAGTATATAGGTTCATAGGTGTGTAGTAGGCTAATTACCCTGGAGCCTTTACAAGCCTAGCCCATAGGATTACCCTGGCATCGTGCCATCCAACCTTAGTTCACAGTGCTTCTGTTGAGTAGAACCACTGGAGTGATCCCTGGGGTGAATTTTTCTATTTCCCATCCACTCATCAAGATTTCTCTTGAAGTGGGCCAGTGAGGTTCTCTGTTTGACATGTATGGGAACTCTATTCCAGAGCATGGGCAGTTTCTGGGTTATGAACCTGTCCCTCCAGCACATTCTGTCAATTGTGGTAATGAGGTAGAGGTCTCTGGAATGTGTGTTGTGGAGGGATTGGGATTTCTTTAGATGTAGCATTTCTAACAGAGCTGGGTCAGACATGGCTTTGTAAGTCAAGCAGAGATCGCCTCTAAGTAGTCGGTATGAGAGAGGACAGTTGGAGTTTTTTGAGTCTGTCCATATATGACAAGTGTTTAAGGCCTAGGATCCTCTTTATGTGATATTTTTGCAGCCTCTTCAGTTGTTGCCGCTGTCTAGTGAGGTACATGCTAAATGGTGCAATTGTACTCAATGATTGGCCTAATGAGGGAAAAGTAGAGGGAGACAATGACCTCTTTCTGCCTGGATGCAAAACCCTTAGTAATGAGATGTTGCACATAGGATGACTTTCTGACCACAGTGGCAATGTGGTGATCAAAAGAGAGGCTGCTGTCAACTTGTGTTCCCAGATCTCTTATAATGCCTTCTGTGTTCAGTGGACTACTATCAGTGTGGTAATTCATGGGAACTGGGTTTTTCCCAAAGGGGATGACAACAGATTTTTTAGCATTGTGCTTAAGACCATGGTTCTGACACCAGTCATTGGTCTCAGTGAGGCCTTTCTGTAGGATGTCAACATCACTTGGGGAGTTAATAATGGCTAAGAAACAAATGAGTGGCAAAACTGATGTATAGTCGAACACTAATACCAAAAAAGAGTTAATAATGGCTCCCAACTTGCAATCATCTGTAGACTTTGTCATCCAGAGTCCCTTCATGTTGGCCTGGACTTCTGAGAAGTAGATACCAAACAGGAGAGGACCCATGACCGATCTCTGTGGGACTCCACTCGTGACTGGTTGGCAGTCTGACTTGGAGTCAGCTACTTTCACACTGTGGATTCTGTGAGCCAGTTTGCAACCATTCTAGTGATAAAGGGTTGACGCCTAGCTTAGTGAGTTTTTCTATGATTCCTGAGTGGGGAATGGTATCAAAGGCCTTGGCCAGATCAAGGTAGGCTGTATGAACCACCTTGCCTTCATCCACAGCTCTGGTGACTGAATCAAAGAAGTCAACCAAGTTGAGCAGGCATGATCTACCCTTCACAAAACCAAACTGTGTGGGATCCAGAGTTTGGAGTTTCCCTATATCCTTGTTTATTAGGTCCATGATGATACATTCCATCGCTTTGCATATCAGACTTGACAGGCTAATGGGACAATAGTTCCCAGGGTCTGTAGTCACTCCTCCTTTGTTGAGAGAGATGACTGTAGCAGTGTGTCATTCGGTAGGGACAAAGCCTGAGGTGAGGCTGTGATTGAACAGGGCACACAGGTGAGGTGGCAGTTCACTCTGTAGTTCATGTAGAACAGAGCCAGGGATATTGTTGGGTCCCATAGAATCTGTATTCTTGGCCTTGGACAGTGCTGTTTTAACCTGTGGAGCAGTAATACTGTGTACCTAACAATCTACTGGTATTATGATTTGTCCTTGGCGGGGAGAGAGGGGTAAAGTTGGCACTGAATCTGTCAGCCAGTATATAGGAGGCAACATTGTGCAGTAGCTCAGAGAAAATCTGGGTATTGCCGTGGAGATTCTTTACATAACTATAGAAGGCCTTGTGGTTATCTTTAGTATCTGCTGCAATTCTGTTTTCATAGCTTACTTTAGAGGATTTGGTGAGGGATCTCAACTTTATGTTGAGGCTGATAAAGGAGTTTTTCCAGTCTTGGGATTTAACCTTATTCCGCATCAGTTTCCTCCTTCTGTTGTAGAGTTTGTTTATGGCAGGGAGCCACCAGATTAGCTTCCTTATTTTGGAGGAGAGCATCTTGGTTCTACTGGGTATGGTGAGATCCATGCATTTGTGTATGTGTTCGTACAGTGCATTGGTGCATGATTCGGCAGTCATGCAACTATTCTCCATTTGCATAGGTGGTGTGAAGTTAGCCACCTCTGTTTTTAGGAGTCCAAAGTTATCTTTGGAGAAGTTTTTCATGGTGGTTACCTTTGCAGAGGGTGTGGGGTGGGAGGGATGTGGATTTCCAAGGTAATTAGTTTGTGGTTGGTTCTAACCAGAGAGGAGTTGACTATTGGTATAGAGCAATGGTCACTCATGATAGTAATGAACAGGTCAAGGATGTTGCTACCTCTAGTGGGGGTAAGAATGAGCTGGTCCAGGGCATTGGAATTAATGAATTCCAGGAAATGTTGGTCAAGTGTATTGGTACATGAGTAGTTTTCCCAGTTAATGGTGGGGTAGTTGAAGTCGCTCCTTATGAGAGTGTTAGGTTGGACCCTAATATTCTCCAGGGTGCTTAGAAATGTAGAGTGTGAGTCTTGAGACATGGTTGGTGACCTATAACAGGCTATGACCTGAATTGCTCTCTTACCCAATGTTAGCCGCACTTGAAGTATCTCTGATGCATTATGTTGGGCTGCCAGTCTGGAGGTGTGCGCATTCTTTATGAATATAGAAACACCACCAACTTTGAAGCTTCAGTCCAAGTTGTGGGGGCGAAAGGTGTGGAATGAGTTATAGCCTGGTAGTGCAGGGGTGGTTTTTGTTGCCTTGAACCAGGTCTCTGTTACAGTGAAAATGTCAATGTTCTCCATTTTAAGGAGAGCTTCGCACAAGTGCATTTTGAGATTTAGACTTCTAGCACTGAGCAGCATGACCCTCAGATTGCATTTGTTTGTAGCTATTACAGTGGCAATTTGGTCTTTGTAACACCACCTAAAAAAGGCATTATAGGGGTGGCAAGAGCCTTGGCCAGTATCCAGAAGCCCAGGGGTAACAGATGCAGGCCATCTCTGGCAAAGCATTGGGGTCTGTCAATCATGTCATCCCAGGCAGACAGATACTGGATCCCCTTAGAATACCACCAGAAACTTAGCCAATTGTTGAAATCAGTCATTTTTGCTGCTCAGGGCTAGGGTCATACCCGCCTGGGCTACATAATCTGGGAGCTCCTCCATGTCTCTTTTCATGTAGTCCAGGGACGTATGTCTCAGGTCATTCACACCCACATGTAGAATGACAGAGTCATATTTGTACCTGTTGTTGAGGGAACTGAGTGCGTACATTATGTAGTGGATCCTGGCACCTAACAGGCAGCTGACTGTTACTTTCTCCTTATTCAGCCTAGTGAATGGGACATCAGTGTGCCTCACTATCGAGTCACCTATGACTAGTGTGCTGGGCATGGTGTTATTCCTTAGGGGCTTTGGTTGAGTGGCACAATGTTTATGGGAGTTATGTGTCTCATGATTAATGTTGTTTTGTGGTGATTGAGTGCATTTCTGCCTTGGAGGTCTCTGCTGTTTGGGTAGATTTTTATTGAGAGCCTCTGCGAAGGTGGGTGTGTGGTTTGTGTTTTTATGTGAAGGCAGTGCTGGTGTGTTGTCTGGTTGGTTATGTGTTCCATGTGGTGTGGTGTGGTGCAAGTGTTGACCTTCTCCTCTTGACCAGCTATTCTGGTCTTGGCTAGAGAGTGCGTGGCTTCCAATTTGGATATATAAGTACATCTCTTGCAAGTCTGAGTGTCGGGAGGTAAAAGGAAAGGGTTGTCAGTGTACATAAGGTAGTTGCTACATTGCCTCAGGATGCTCAAGTTCACCAGGTTAATAGGAAAAAGCACAAGAAACTGACCTTTAGACATGCCTGGAGGGGTGGGCATTAATAATAACTAGTGGAACTGTTTCCTTGTGGAATGTTTAGTGCTGGTACCACTTTTTGTGCTACAATAATTGCTACAAGAGGTCTGGTATGGTAAAGTGCTACAGTAATAAGCTAGTAAAAGTGCAAACAGTGTAAACAGTGTAAGACTGACCAAAGGCTCAGGGTACAGTTCCTGACCCCCTTACTAGATGGTAAAGCTGCAACTGCTGTTTCTAAATTGTCTAATACTGATTGCTTAAACTATGATGCAGTTAAAAAATGTTTATTGGAATGTTTTAAGTTAACACCTGAAGCTTACAGAAAAGTTTCATGAGCATAGACGCAAGGCAGATGAAAGTGTGTGTGTGATTATATTACTGAGTTAAGCACTTATTTTCATAAGTGGGTGAGTAGGTGTCAGGTCACCACTTTTGAAAGGCTGGCAGACCTTTTGATGAGGGAGCAAACCCTTAGCACTTTGCCTGAGGACATGAAAATTGAATTGGCAGAATGGAACTCTACAGATGAGGTGGGGAAAAGGGGGGATCTCTACTTAGCAAGCAGGGCAGCACTGCAGAGGAAAGGGATATCCAGTGCTACACATGGGTATAAGGGAAGCCATAATGAGCAGCATAAATATCCCCAGCAGAGTTCGCCAGTAACAGGGGAAGCCACTAGTTCACGTAGATGGTCAGAATCCAGGGTTAAATGTTTTAAATGTAATCAGTGGTACCATGAAGCATACAGATGTCCATGGAAACAAGGTGGGGGAGACGGTAAGTGGGAATAACAGAATGCCAGTGTTAAGCTGTCTGGAGACAACAGGGGCACCAAACTACCACCAGAGTTTGTAGCCTATTTTGGTAGATGGGAAACAGATCACTGGCAAGAGAGACACAGCCTTTGATATAACTATTGTGAAGCCTGCAGTGGTTAAAGAGGAGCAGTACTTGCCTGGGCAGTCTACTCCAGTCAGAGTTGTAGGAGGGATTCCATTCTAAATGCCTTTGGCCAGGGTTCACCTTGACTAGAAGGGTAGAAAAGAAAGCAAGCAAGTAGGTGTGTTTGAGGATTTCACTGCATATATCTTGATAGGGAATGATTTTGATAATGCAGTATCTCATGTGCATGTAGTGACACATAGTCAGGCTTGGAGGCAGGCATGTGGGTCTGGTAGTCTGGGGAAGACACAGAAAAAATACTGCATACTTGAAGCCAGGACTAGTGATGTGGCTACTTCAAGGAGGAGCCATCCTGTAGCAGTGAGACTGAAGATGAGCTCCAGCTGCTAGAATGTACTTATGTTCCCATGGACAGTGTGACTGCAAGGGCAGAGGTGAGTGGTAGTACTCCGGCTGACAGTGAGGCACCGCTGTCAGAGGGTACCAGACTTCCTGCGTAAGGGGAGCTTGGAAGAGTCATGAAAGCAGTGCTGAGACAGGCTCAGCTCTCAGACCCTACACTAACAGGCCTGAAGGAGGTAGCTAAGGAGGCACCTGATTCTCAAGTAAATGGGGAGTCTGTATACTGGAACAAAGGGTTACTGCACAGAGAGAGGACCCATGAGGGAGGGCTAGAAGGTGAGAAAACACAGCAGTTTTTTAGTACTAGAGCCTACCATCTGGCACTTCTAGCCATAGTCCATGACATTCCTTTTACAGGTCATATGGGCATAAAACATACCAAGAGATGTATGATGCAGGACTTTTATTGGCCTGGGATTGCAAGGGATGTAACAAGGTACTGCAGGACCTGTGAGCAGTGCCAAAAAGCAGGCAAGGCAGAAGACAAGCTAAAAGTTCCTTTGACACCTTTGCCTGTGACTGAGGAGCTGTTTCAGAGGGTAGCTATGGATATTGTGGGGCCTCTAATTACCCCAAGTTTCACAGGGAAGGAACATATCTTAGTGGTAGTAAATTATGCTACTAGACACCCTGAGGTGGTGGCTCTGTCCTTCATCGAGGGAGAGAAGGTGGCAAATGCTATCCCAAACAGAACCAAGATGCTATCCTCCAAAAATAGGAAGCCAGTTTGGTGGTCCCCTGCCATAAACTGTACAACAGAAGGAAGAAACTGTTGCAAAAGAGAGTAAAATCCCATGAGTGGAGGAGCTCCCTGGTCAGCCTCGGTAAGAAGCTGTGATCCCTGATAAAATCTTCCAAAGCTAGTTACAAAAACAAAATTGCCACTGATTCTAAAGACAACCACAAAGCATTCTATAGCTATGTCAAGAATCTCAATGGCAACACTCAAATCTGCTCTGAGTTACAGCACAATGGCACTAAATATACAGACCCAACTGATATTGCCAACATCCTGGCAGATTGGTTCAGTGCTAACTTTGCCCCCCTTTCACCCCTAAAGAGCCCATCTCTATACTGGAAGAATGCAAAGTTCCTGTAATCACGGCTGCACAGGTAAAAACCACACTCTCCAAAGCCAAGAACACAGCATCCATGGGGCCAGACAACATCCCAGGCTGCATTTTCCACAAACTATAGAACGAACTGGCACCCCACCTAAGGACCATGTTCAATCATAGCCTCACCTCAGGCTTTGTGCCCACTGAATGGCGCACGGCGACGGTTATCCCATTACACAAGGGGGGAGCCACCACGGACCCCAGGAACTACCATCCCATTAGCCTGATGAGCCTGGTATGCAAGGCCATGGAACGTATCATCATGGAACTTATAAACAAAGACATTGGTAATCTCCAAACTCTGGACCCCACCCAGTTCGGGTTTGTAAAAGGCAGATCATGTCTCCTAAACCTGATAGACTTCTTTGAAGCAATCACTAAAGCCTTAGACGAGGGTAAGGTGGTTCACACAGCCTATCTAGATCTTGCCAAGGCTTTCGGCACCATCCCCCACTTTGGAATTATAGATAAACTCCAATAGAAGGCCTGCAACACAACCGGAGGAATGAATATAAAAAGTATATTTTATTTTGTTTGTGCAATGATATAGGCTTTGCACAGTTTGTGGTTTGTGCAAAGCGTATACCATTGAACAAACAAAATAAAATATACTTTTTATATTCATTCATCCAGTTGTGTTGCAGGCCTTCTATTCGAGTTTCCAGGCAATTTTTTGGTGTTTACTTGTGACAATTTTCGCCTTCATTTCCCCTTTGTTTGGATTATCGATAAACTCACTAAACTAGGTATAAATCCCTATGTCACAAGATGGGTTGCCAACTGGCTCACTGACAGAACCCACATTGTGAAAGTAGCAAACTCCAAATCTGACTTCAGACCAGTGACAAGTGGATTACCACAGGGTTCAGTCTTGGGTCCTCTCCTGTTTGGTATCTACTTTTCTGAGGTACAGGCTAACACAGAAGGTCTTTGGCTAACAAAGTTCGCAGATGACTGCAAACTAGGAGCCATAATCATACTCCTAATGATGTGGACATCCTACAAAAGCACCTCACTGAGACAGATGCCTGGTGTCAAAGCTATGGCCTCAAGCTCAATGCCAAAAAGTGCATTGTCACCCCCTTTGGTAAAAAACTCTGCACCCATGAACTACAACATAGGCGGTAGTATACTTAACACCGAAAGTGTGATAAGAGACCTTGGGATACAGGTGGACAGTAGTCTCTCCTTTGATAATCACATCACCACAGTAGTCAGGAAATCCTTCTACATGGCACACCTCATTACAAAAGGTTTCTCATCCAGAAAAAAAGAGGTCATTGTTCCCCTCTACTCATCACTCATTAGACCCATTATAGAGTACAACGCCAAGCTACATGCTCTAAGGACCTAAACCTTGTCACCACAATAAACAGAACATGCCGGAGGGATAGATTCCTGTCCCAGAGACTTCCCATACTCTGGAATAACTACCTATCTATATCAAACAAAGCTCCTCATTAGTACTCTTCAAGAAAAATCTTGGTGATTGGATGGGAAATAGGAAATTCACCCCGGGGATCACTTCTGTGGCTCTGCTCAACAGTGGCACAGGAAAATAATATTCTTGTGTGGCAAAAGCCAGGGTACCTTTTTGGCTGGGCTTGTATAGGCCCTAGGGCCAATAGCCTAATACCTACCTATGAACCTATGAACCTAAATGCTTTGTTAGAGATTTGCAGCAGGGTAGGTTTCCTAAAATAATTAGTGACTGACAGAGGTGCCAATTTCATGTCAGACCTGTTGGCTTGTCTGTGGAAGCACTGTGGGTTGAAGAACATAAAGACCACCCCTACCAGCCCTAGATTAATGGTCTTGTGGAGAGGTTAAACTCTAGATTAAAGACCATGCTACAGGCATTTGCAGACCAGTTTAAGAGACATTGGAATAAATATTTTCCCCATCTGTTCTTTGCATACAGGGAGGTGCCCCAGGAATCCACAGGTTTTTCACCCTTTGAGTTGCTGTATGGGCATAGGGTGAGGGGGCTTTTATATATGATTCATGATGAGTGTGAGGGTGAGTGTGAATCCCACAAGGAATCTGTTGTGGTGCATATCCTAAACCTCAGGACAAGCCTTAGGGAGTTCATGGGCTTGGCTCATGAGAACCTGGTAGGAGCCCAACAGCAGATAAAAGGTCTGGTATGACAGCAATGCTCGAGCCAAAGAGTATACTATGGGGCAGCAGGTGATGGTGCTCATTCCTGTCAGGCACAATACTCTGCAGGCAGCTTGAGAGGGACCCTTCCAAGTGGTAAGGAAGGTCAATGATGTTACCTATGTGGTAGAACTGCTAGGCAGGGGCACAAATTGTATCATGTTAACAAGATGAAGCCTTACCATGATAGGGAGGCCCTTGTGCTGAGTACTTGCAGTGGATGGAAGGAGGAGTATGAGGGAGATCTGGGGACTGAGCTCCTCAGGAAGGCTCAGACTGGCACCTCAGTGGAAGTGGTAGCAATGTCCCAGTGGTTATCCCCTACCCAGGTTCAAGAAATCCGAGCAGTGTTACAGGAGTTTGGGGACATGTTCACTGAGAAACCAGAGTGCATCCACCTGGTACAGCACATGTGGATACAGGGCCCCAAAGACCTATTGGGCGGGCCCCTTACAGGCTGCCTGAGTGAGTCAGACAGACTCTGAGGGAGGAGATACAGGAGATGTTGGGACTGGCAGTAATCCAGGAATTCAGCAGTCCCTGGCCTCCCTAGTGGTGCTGGTACCAAAGAAGGATGGCAGCACCAAGCTCTGTGTGCACTACAGAATACTAAATAGTCACACAGAGTCAGAGGCTTACCCCATGCCTAGAACAGATTAAGTCTTTTAGAAGCTGGATGGGGCTAAGTATCTGACCACTACTGATCTAACCAAGGGCTAATGCAGGTGGCCTTGACTCCCAATGCTAGACAGAGGTCAGCGTCTGTGACTCCTTGGGATGAAAAATGTCAGGAGCAGGGAAATTATGTCCTTGCTTACCTGGATGATAATGCCATCTGCATCCATTCCTGCCAAGAGCACCTTCAGCATGTCAGGGAGGTGCTGGGCAGACTGCAAAGGGTAGGGTTGACCATTAAGCCCAGTAAGTTGTCAGGTGGGTATGGCAGAGATCTCCTACCTGGGACATAGAGTGGAAGTGGTTAGATCATACTGTAATCTGCCAAAGTAGAAGCCATTCAAGTATGTCATGCACCTGTTACCATAAAGCAGGTGAGGGCATTCTTAAAGAAAGTGGGGTACTATAGAAAGTGTGTCCCCAATTATAGTACAATAGCTGCTCCCCTCACACACCTGAAAAGGAAAAACAGGCCAGATAAGGTAGCGTGTACCCCAGCATGTGAACAGGCATTCCAGAAGCTTAAAATAGCTTTGGAAAGACCCCCTGTATTAGCCAGTCCAGACAACAACAAAGAATTTGTTGCGCAGATGGATGCTTCAAACCATGGCGTGGGGGCTATACTTAGCCAGGTTTCCTCAGAGGGAGAACAGCGCTCAGTGGTATATCTCAGCTGTAGCCTCCAACACAGGGAGGAATGTTTTGCAGCTGTAGAAAAAGAATGTCTAGCCATAGTATGGGCATTACAGAAACGTCAGCCATATCTGTATGGAAGGGAATTCATTGTAGTTACAGACCACAATCCCTTAACATGGCTACATATAGCCAACCAGCAAGATGCTAAGTTATTAAGTTGGAGCTTAGGATTGCAGGCATATGATAAGACGGTACAGCACCATAGTGGAATCAGCAATGCCAACGCAAGTGGGCTCTCAAGACAGGGAATGGGGTAACATATTCCCAGACAGGCTTATTTATCTCAAGCCATGTTTCTCCATGGTCACTTGAAAAACTAGCTTGAGTCTTCAAAGGGGGGAGAGATGTAATGATGTGGGATAGTATCAGCATAACCAGTTGGAGTTCTGTAAAGAATGATATGCCCTTTGAATATCAAACTAATTTATACAAGATGCTCATGTTACAAGTGTATTAGAACAGTATGGCATTTGAATATCAAACTGATTTGCACAAATGCTTATGTTACAAATGTATTAGAAATGTATGGCATTTGAAAATCAAAATGTGTTTGTAAAGTTGCTAGTGTAATAAATGTATCAACAGTGGATCCTGCAGGACAGAGAAGGAATATACATGTGAGACTGTATGCGTATATGTTAGCAAAGGACACTGGAAGAGAAGCAGTTAATGTCAGTCCAGTTAGTTTTGGAAAATCCTTGAAATTAAATTAGCTGTTAAGCCATCAACACAGCACCCCCACTGTGCTGAATGGAACTGGACCCAGTAGGTCAGGGAGAGGCCATTGTTTAATAGCCTCTGTAAAGAAGGCTGTAATTCTTTCATGGCTCCAGAGCACAGACATAAACATTCACATGTGTATTGTAGCCATCTATGATAAATTCCTGTCTCAGTTTCAAAGGGGGATACTGTGAGAACCTAGAGTCAGGTGGTCAAATTAAGTCATTCTGCCAGCCATCTTGGAAATTATGTTTTAGATATTACAGTGGGTAATCTCTCAGCATTGATTATTCTGTCTTGGGCCTGACAACAACAAGAAGCATACACCACATCATCTGCCTTGCTCTATTAAGTAAGTAGAGAATAGTAATTCTCCTAGATTCAGTCAGGAAAATATAGTGAAACTTAGTTTAGATATCATTTTTCTTTATTTGTCTGAGGCTGTCCATCAATGTTGTTTCCAGTATTTCCTGAGATTTGAACTCTGTGGTTTACTGTAAATATATATACAGTATATCATCCTGTATTATTATTCATCATTATATATTTAAAACTTGTATTGTGGATGGTCATTTTAGAAAGTACTTAACCTTTGAGAGTGCTTTTATTTATTTGGTGACACTGCGTGGGCCACTCCAGGAAGCCTAGCTGCCTTGGTCAACTATCATTTGTATTAGTATTAATATTACACAGTATAATTGAACACCCTTTGTTAAGGGCCTTAGAGTAGCTGATTATGCAGTGTCTGCTGGCAGTGATAACTACCTTATTCGCTGGACAAAAGCTGACATAGCAGGCAAATCTGTGCCAACCTTTCCCAGGTGAGTGTGTGTGTGTGTGTGTGTGTGTGTGTGTGTGTGTGTGTGTGTGTGTGTGTGTGTGTGTGTGTGTGTGTCTGAAAAATCAAATCTCACAGTGTGTCCATGTCTCTGTCTGTCTGGGTGTCTCTGCCTGTCTCCCTCCAGGTCCCCAGTAAGACTCCCCCCCTGGTACAGCTGTAGGGTTAGGTCCTCAGCTGAGTATCCAAGCCAAGTCCTCCAGCACTTTCTCTTTGAAACCAATGTTTCATGTTCCTGCCCAGATTAGCTGGCACACACACACGCACACACGCACACACACACACACACACACACACACACACACACACACACACACACACACACACACACACACACACACACACACACACACACACACACACACACACACACACACACACACACACACACACACACACACAGGGAAAGGCTGGGACCAATTACCCACTGTGCCCCCTTCTGCTCAGACTATAAGGTAGTTATCACTGCCAACAGTCAGTTACTATAAGGCTCTTAAAAGGGTATCCAATTATACTGACTAAAGTTAACATTAATACAAATGGCAATGTTGACCAAACAGCCAGGCTTTCAGAAGTGGCCAGAGATATCACAAAATAAATACATGTAAATACTCTCAAAACTTAAATATTTTCTAAAAAGGACCAGCCACAATGGAATGTTTCAATATATATTTAATAATAAATAAAATAACATAAAAATGCAAAATATTTATTTACAGCAAACACTAGAATTTCAGACACAGGGAATATTAAAAATAACACAGATGGAAAGTTTCACACAGATACAGAAAAACAGTATTTAGCTAATTTTGCTACCTAGTACTGATTAACTAAAAGAGTTAGCATTCCTACTTACTGAATAGAGCAACGCAAGATAATTTGGGTGAGTAGTCCTTGTTGCCAGATCCAAGACAGAATACAGAATGCTGACAGCAAACTCCTACTAATATCTAAATATTATTTTGGCTTACAGAATGACATCAAACACATTTAGTCATCTGACTCTGTTTCCCTTGCTATCACCAACATTAGAGGCTGACAGGATTTTATCACCAATGTGTTACCATACACACAGGTAGAGCTGTGCTCAGATCTCCCAGAAGTCATAAACCATAAGACCATTCCACTTTTCCTGCAGGAACTACAACCTATTCTCTAGTACAGACATTCTGTCTCTGGCTCCATTCTAAACTGTGGGATAGCATCTTTATGGATTAACCCATAAAGTAATTTAATTTCAGCTATAGGTAGGAGGGACACCACCAATGCACTTGCAAAACACACTTTAGAATGTCCAGATCATACTTTCACTTTTGTTATTTTACAGCAAGTCCAGAATGATGTGAGGGGAGGCCCATGGCAGTTAATTTTAGAGGAACAGGAGGTACTATGGCAAATTAGAACATCAGCCTATGTTCCACCAGGTTTGAATGAATATGCCTCTATTAAATGTATACTTAAATTGAAAGCATTGCGTACGTAATAACAATACGCACATAAAAAGGTAGTAAGCAAATATAGAAAATGTATGATACATAGCCTAATAATGTGCATATAAATAAGTGGCCCCCCTTAGATAGATAGGGTTGTTTCCTAAGTAATATTTAAGGTATGGTAAATTAAAAATGGAATAATGGTTTTAGTTCTATGCTCATGAAAGCCAGGGGTAGATATGTTGAATATATTGATTATTGTTTATACTGTTTTTTAATGTATTATGTTTTGTAAAGTTGATTTTTAATATTTACCCTGTTTTTCGTTTGGTGAATAATTAGATTGATTTTATTATAAAAAATATATATATCTTTCAATCCTAGTAAATGGTAACATTTTGTTAACTTAAGAACATGGGATCGAAGTAGAGGTAGTCAGAGTTTAATGTATATGTATATTTAGAAGACAGCTGTGGGCACCTTCAGGTGTCAGGCTGTTGCTTGTGGTCTATGCTTTTTATAATAATTGTGACTGAGTGGCTATTTACTATAAGTTTTTAACCCATTGGCGCTTTAAATTTGTAATTCTGTAGAATTTAACTGATTGACTTAATTGTTATTCGCTAATGGTGTAAATCTGTTTAGGGTAATTTTATATAAGTAGGAAGCTTTATTATGCAACATTTTGTCTGATGAAGGTTGGGTATTACCACAACCGAAAGCGCTTACAATAAACTGCTTTTTGTTTTACGAAGTAGTCCGTGCTTTGTTGCAGTTTGCCGTTTACTCACTTTTGTTTGTGTTTTTTAGTCTTTATTTTACGTTTTTAACCAATTAATTTCAGATATATTTTAAAGTTTCTGCAGCTGGATTGTGGTTAACCTCTTCTCTGCCAGTATCATCTGTTGAAACATATGCATTTAATTCAGTTGCAATGATGAGTGTGTGTACCTTTCTTTTCTTTCCAGCAGGGCACACTGTTGATGCAGTTTTACACAAGCAACTGTACAAATACATTTTTAAACACAAGCATCTGTACAAATCAGTTTGATACACAAATGACATATAATTCTTTATAGAATTCCAGCTAGCTGTGTTGGCATATGTTACATATCCACTGCCCTAGTTCTCCTGGCATGGCTGACAGTATCTCCTATTGTCAGACTTACAGCTTAAGTAAACAAAGGGGAAATAATGTTCATGGCCCTAAGGCACCAAGAGGCAGCAGACAGTATGGCAGACATCAGCAGCAGGCTGCTGAGTGGACATATCAGTGTACAATGGTCAGTGCTTTTATGGAGTGTGTTGACCATTACTCCCAATACACTGCCTAGGGAACATTGCCAAAAGTCATACTGGGACATAACTGTGAGTATGGCAGCAGACAGAATTTCCTCCCTGCTGAACCACACATCTACACGTTGTAGTTACATAAGCATATACTGTACACAAAGCATAATACACATTATTACACCAGCTCTTGTGCACTTGGTTACTGAAGCTGCATGCTTCTCTGTGCCTGCAGTGAATTTGAAACAAACATATGTCTCTGCAGATGAATTTCATTTCAGCCAAGTGCCCCAGCCAAATGTACTGCAGGGAAATGTCTTGCTGCCTAGCAGCCTGAACCTGTATCCTTACTTTGCTATTCTTGCCTATTTAGCACTTTACTTTGCAGTTTGCCTATGCAGCTGTAGGTCTGTGCCTCATCGATACACTGTTCTGGGATCCAGAGCAGTAACTCAAAAATTACAAGAAAAAACATTTCATCATTCAAACATTTGTTTATATAATGCAACACATCATGCAGTACATAATTTGTTTCAATATCAAACTCTAAACAAACAAAAACTCAGAAAGTACAAATAAACTGGAATGTACAAAAAGTTTGCAAGCAGTCAGACACCACCATTTCCAGACCTTCCAAAAATATTAATAAGTGTAAGGCACAGATTTAACAATACTGGTGAAGCAAGTATACATAAACATCTATACAAAGATTATAACACAAGAAAAAATTGAATTCTGCTTAAAAAGCAATGCATCTTGAACATAAAAAACAATGCATTTATTTTTTTTTCATTCACTGACTGCAATAGAAATGCATTGAATTAAAATAATAATTTACCCAAGTTGACAATTTACACAGGCTTCTGTTTGAAAACTCATCTTCTATAATTAACAGATTAGCATATTTAAGTATTCATGAATATGAAGCTGACAAGAATAGAAGCCTATACTTGACATTCTAGCTTATGATAAGCAACCAAGAATCAATATTGTCTTATTTCTCAAGACACTTCATTTGTAAAACAAACCTTCACTTGGTGTGTGGATGATGACAGTAAGAACTATAAGAAATGTATAAAAATATATCAGAACTTGTGCCATTTATAATGGTATTCATCTCCTATTACTTTCAAGGAGAATAACTTTATAAATGCACATATTAAATGACATATAAGACATCTAAAAGAAAACAAAATCTTCTGAATACCAAACTCCACATTGGCAGATTTACCACTGGACAGTACCAGGAGTGGGAATCCCTTTTCCAGCAATAATCCTTCTAATATGTTTAGCTATACTCAGCATTCCTACTTAGTAGTGCGGCAGATAACATATAACATAAATAGAAGGGTGTCAAGAAACTCAAGTATGGGTAGATAGTCTTAATGCCTTGTAAAATTAATAAAAAAATGTGTTGCTTTTGGTTATCTTCACAGCTCATAACAGCTGAGAATTGTTTCATAAATACATCCTGTTTTTATTGGTTCCCACTTTTACTATCTTATATAATGTATTTTGAGGTTTAGGCTCTGAAGAAGTAAGACAGTGTGAGATTTTCGTTTTGATATTTTAATTTAAAACTGTATAAAATCAATTCATTGCTTTCTCTGAGGTGTGTCAGAAAAATAATATAGCATGCTCAAACCTGTTCAGCTGCCCCAAATTATGTACCGTTAGAGCAAAAGCACTTTAGGGAAATGTAAAGCACCGAAGCAGAGTTGCTGAATCCTTTCAGGAAATTCATTATGCTATATATAGCATGTCACATTACTCTTCTAATAAACTTTAGATGACAATGCTGAAACAAATAACATAAGATTAATTTTTGAGTTGCATTTTTGCTTTGGCACCAGCTCATACCAGATTGTGCTGGTATGTACATTGTCATTTGTTAAGATAGCACATAAATGTTGTCCTTACCCGGCCATGTTTATATGCCACTTTTAAATACAGAATCCAGGCCTGAGACCTGCAGTGAGTCTCCTTACATCTGTCAGTTTTTGTCTCACTCCTGAGCCACCAGTATAACAAAACTGGGAATGATAACTTACTTTTTAAACATTTTTGAGAGAGTGGATACATTTCCTTTATTGTTGACTCAGTATACCATACATTACTGGCAGAGCTAAGCCACAAGTAAATATTTCAGTCAGCTGGCTTTAAGCACTAGCAAGCTCTGCAGTTTCTAGGGGCCCCCTGGTCCTGGGGGGGTCAACCACAGCAAGTTATCATATTTTGAAGTTTTGTAACATGTCTGTCAAACCAACAAAAGCTACCAGATGAGTAATAATAACAACTCTTATTTACACCTCATTTAAAATTCAAAGATATCTCTGGTTATAGTAAAAGTGTTTTGTCAAGTAACAGGCTTCAAAATGTCTTTAAATATTTCATACCATCAACATAGTGTCCATGACTAAATTAAATTGTGCTAGTGGACATTATGTGCACTAAAACCAACATCATAGCCAGCTTTAGGTGCCTGAAATACCTCTGTCTGTGGGGGGTAATCATCCTTGACTGTATGGAAGCCCCACAAAAGCCGCTGCTGGATAGGGAACTTAGGAGAAAAAATTGTATTTGTTTTTCAGTTACAATCCTTAATTAAGACAGAGCTGTTGTAGTTCTTGAAAGAAGGGTGTTTTGAATATTCATGTAGAATCATCAGCATATCTGGTCATACCAAGAAGATATGCTAGAGGAGTATTGGAATCCCCCCACAACAAGGTGGGACACAAATTTGTCCACATTGTGGTAGCATTTATAAAAAGTGATAGTCTGTGGGTGTGGGTGATTTGTGCTTTTAATGGTAGTGTAAGACCATGTAAGGGTAAGAGCACTGTAAATAGGGTAGTTTTCTAATCTTACATTTAAACAAAAGCAGTCTGTTGATACCCTGCCTGACAGGCAACAGCAATTAATAGCTGTAGCACTACTTGATGGGGACCCACTTCTTCATGGAAGTAGCTTTCACAGATACAGTTCCAAATCTGGGTTCCATGCTGACAGTGTATATCTATATACATATACCTATCCATCTATTTATATGTTTGTGTGTGTGTGTGTGTGTGTGTGTGTGTGTGTGTGTGTGTGTGTGTGTGTGTGTGTGTGTGTGTGCACTAAGTCAGGATATGACTAAGAAAGGGATAAAGATTAAATGATGTAACTGATAAATATAAAGTAGAAGGATGTAGGCAATAATTACAGAAATATAAATGCAACAAGAACTTTAATTCCATTCATGACTTACACTGTGAATTTGTACATAACATGCAAGATATCACTGTAGTCAGACAGTTGATGGGTCTCAAAATTGATCTATGACACAAAAAAGTTAATTAGTAGATTATATAAGGAGCTATTAGATGTGGGCAATTAGTGATATGAATGGAAAGAAGGATTAGTGTGAATACTGAGCAAATAGAGTGGTGTAAAATTGTGTTATCCCCAAGGTATGCCACCAAGCCAATACAATTAAGAATCTTCACCTGGAGAATGATTTAGAATCCCACCTGGAAATGCCTGCACAGGTATTCTTGTACCTCTAGTAAGATAGATAAGATATTCCTTCAGGCATCTGGCAACCTTTGGAGATGTGAGAATGAGGGATTTGGCACGTGGGAACATGATTTTTGGAAATGAGAGGGGTTACACCAATTTAAACAAAACCTACAAGGCAAAGTGAGGAAGACTGGAGGAAACACATTGTAACTAAATAAGAAAATGTTTCTACTACATTGTAATAGGAATGGGAAGAATAAATATGTAAATGACTTATTCAATATGTTAATGACCCACAGCTAAGAAGACCATTACAAGCTTATGGAAAAGTAAAGAGGTGCCTAAAATAGTTGAGGTTGAATTGAACAAAATTAGAGATCTGGACTTAATGATTAAAAGACAGAGAAAAGCTTTAATGAAAAATGGGAACAGTGAGGAAACTGAGGGTAGCTCTGAGGGTCTGCTTTTAAGTTATAAGATAAAATAAAATATCAAAACAAATCTTCCAGGACACACCACGAGAACACTGAAATCTTATAAAAAACGTGCTTTATTCCAATCGACAAAAGGATGTATAAGCGCTTTCACATGCGTCTTGCATGCTTCTTCAGATACAATTCAAAACTTTCAACCTAGCTGTTTATATACATCTCATTGTTAACAATCATTCAATTCATTAACACAATAGAGCTGTTAAGCCATAATTAATCAATTAATTAAAAAATCTACTATATACATTATAAGTTATGCATTTTATTTCATTCATTTTACGGGACTAATAACATCCCATATTATTTATAAGAACAAGAATAACTTTATCTAAACATTTCATAATTCATGCTTACTTATATGTATCTTATAAGGACCATTTCAAAGCTTGTAAAACTCAAAAGGAAGCTAGTTGCATTTTCCTGCATATTCTACCCCTAGGGGCGTGCACATACGCTCATGGTGTAAGGCATTGTTGCTACTAACAGCGGTATGACTCAGGTATTACCATTAAGTATAATTCAAATTAGGTAACTGAAAGCAGATTACATTTTCCTCATATTCTGCTTCTAGTGGCGTGTACATACCCTCATGGTGTATGGCACTATCGCTGATGGAAGCGTCGTACCTGAAACGTTACTGAGATGTTACAGTATAGTCCATCTTAACATCTACAAAGTAAGCAGCGATGCAATTTGTACTCAGAAAATCTTCCGATTCCTGCTATGTGTCATTCTATACCCCCTAATAAATGTACCTGGAAATGCCTGCACAGGTATTCTTGTACCTCTAGTAAGATAGATAAGATATTCCTTCAGGCATCTGGCAACCTTTGGAGATGTGAGAATGAGGGATTTGGCACGTGGGAACATGATTTTTGGAAATGAGAGGGGTTACACCAATTTAAACAAAACCTACAAGGCAAAGTGAGGAAGACTGGAGGAAACACATTGTAACTAAATAAGAAAATGTTTCTACTACATTGTAATAGGAATGGGAAGAATAAATATGTAAATGACTTATTCAATATGTTAATGACCCACAGCTAAGAAGACCATTACAAGCTTATGGAAAAGTAAAGAGGTGCCTAAAATAGTTGAGGTTGAATTGAACAAAATTAGAGATCTGGACTTAATGATTAAAAGACAGAGAAAAGCTTTAATGAAAAATGGGAACAGTGAGGAAACTGAGGGTAGCTCTGAGGGTCTGCTTTTAAGTTATAAGATAAAATAAAATATAAGATAAAAATAAAAGGAGGGAAGGAGATTAAAGAAAGCCAATTTAAACTTTCAGAAGAAATAAGTGACATTAAACTAAATTAGAGTGAAGTGAGGACTAGCATTGGTAGGATGGGTTATGAGTGGGCCTTTGTGGGTTGCACAGTATGTGTATATAGTTCTGATTACTTATAAAACCTGAGTGTTTTTATAAATTACTGTTAGTGTACAGGAGGAGTGATAAGTGAATAAAAAGGGGAAAGTACATCACATGGAGCTGGTATATGTGAAAAAAGAGACTGTGAGATGTATAATGTAACATCATTTGTGCTGTAATGGAGACCTGATTTAAAGCAGCAGAAAGCAAACCTCTGCTACCAGGCAATAACTCATTCCACACCTTTTGGCCCCAGAACATGGACTGAAGCTCCAAAGGTGTGGTGTCTGCATATTCATAAAGGATTTGCCCACCTCCAGACTAGTAGCCCAGCACAACACATCTGAGATACTCAGGTACAACTAACATTGGGTAAGACAGTGATTCAGGTCATAGCCTGCTATAGGTCCCCTACCATGTCCCAAGACTCTCACTCCACATTCCTAAGCACCCTGGAAACTATTAGGGTCCAAACCAAAACTCTCATATTTGGTGGCTTCAACTACCCCTCCATCAACTGGGAAAACTACTCATGCACCAATATACTGACCCAACGCTTCCTGGAATTCATCAATTCCAATGCCCTGGACCAGCTCATTCTTACCCCCACTAGATGAAGCAACATCCTTGACCTGGTTATTACTAACATGGGCAACCGATGGCATAAACCAATACTCAATTCCTCCCTGGTTAGATCTGACCACAAGCTAATCACCATGAAAATCCAAATCTCACCCATACGCCCACAAAGGTAACCACCATGAAAAACTTCTCCAAATCTGACTTTGGGTTCCTAAAAACAGAGGTGGCTAACTTCACGGCACCCATGTCAATGGAAAATAGATACATGACTGCCAAATCATACAGCAATACACTGTACAAACACTTACATAAATGCATGGAACTAGCCATACCCAACATAACCAAGATGCTCTCCTCCAAAAAAAGGAAGCCAATCTGGTGGTCACCCTGCCATTAATAAACTCTACAGCAGAAGGAAGAAATGTTGCAAAAAAGTGAAGTCCCAAGACTGGAAAAACTCTCTTATTTGCCTCATCAAAAAGTTGAGATCCCTCATCAAAACCTCTAAAGTCAGCTATGAAGGCAGAATTGCAGCAGACACTAAAAACAACCACAAAGCCTTCTATAGTTATATCAAGAATCTCCACGGCAATACCCACGTTTCCTCTGAGTTACTGCACAGTGGTACGTCCTATACTGAGCCAAATAATATTGCCATTATACTGGTCGACAGATTCAGTGCCAACCTTACCCCCCCAAAGGACCAATCACAATACCGGAGGAATGCCAGGCACCCAGCATTACTTCAGCACAGGTTAAAGCTACATTGTCCAAGGCCAAGAATACAGCTTCCATGGGACCCAACAATATCCCTGGATGTGTTCTACATAAACTACAAAGTAAACTGGCACCATGTCTGTGTGCCCTGTTCAATCACAACCTCACCTCAGGCTTTGTCCATACCGAATGGCACAATGGTGCAGTCATCCCTCTCCATAAAGGGGGAGCGACTACAGACCCTGGGAATTATCACCCATGCAATTTGGTTTTGTGAAAGGTAGATCATGCCTGCTCAACCTGGTTGACTTCTTTGAGTCAGTCATCAGAGCTGTGGATGAGAGCAGAGCAGTTCAAACAGCCTATCTTGATCTAGCTAAGGCCTTTGATACCATTCCTCCCTCAGGAATTATTGATAAACTCACCAAACTAGGCATCAACCCCTATATCACTAGGTGGGTTGCAAATTGGCTCACAGATAGAACCCGCAGTGTGAAAGTAGCAGACTCCAAGTCAGACTGCTGACCAGTAACGAATGGAGTCCCACAGGGATTGGTCCTGGGTCCTCTCCTGTTTAGCATCTATTTCTCAGAAGTCCAGGCCAACACGGAGGGACTCTGGATGACCAAGTTTGCAGACGACTGCAAGCTGTGAGCCATTATTAACTCCCCAAGTGATGTAGACATCCTACAGAAAGGCCTCACTGAGACCAATAACTGGTGTCGAAATCATGACCCTAAGCATAATGCCAAAAAATGCATCATCATCCCCTTTGGGAAAAACTCAGTTCCCACTAATTACCACATTGATGGGAGCCCACTGAACACTGAAGGCATTATAAGAGATCTGGGGACACAGGTTGACAGCAACCTCTCCTTTGACCACCACATTGCCACTGTGGTCAGAAAGTCCTTCTATGTGGCACATCTCATTACCAAGGGTTTTGCATCTAGGAAGAAAGAGGTCATCATCTCTCTCTACTCTTCCCTCTTTAGGCCAATCATTGAGTATAATGCCCCATTTGACATGTACCTCACTAGACACATACAACAGCTGGAAAGGCCACAAACGTACCTCATGAGGAGGATCATAGGCCTTAAACACATGTTCTATATGGACAGACTCAAAAAACTCCAGCTATTCTCTGTCTCATATCGTCTACTAAGAGGCAATCTCTGCTTGACTTACAAAGCCATGTCTGACCCAGATCTGTTAGAAATGCTACATCTAAAGAAATCCCAATCCCTCCACACCACATGCTCCAGAGACCCCAACTTCATTACCACAATTAACAGAACCCTCTGGAGGGACAGGTTCATAACCCAGACGCTGCCCATGCTCTGGAATAGACTTCCCATACATGTCAAGCAGAGCACCTCACTGTCCCTCTTCAAGAGAAATCTTGATGAGTGGATGGGAAATAGAAAGTTCACCCAGGGGATCACTGCTTGATAGGTTCATAGGTTCATAAGTGTGTACTAGGCTAATACCCCTGCAGCCTTTACAAGCCTAGTGCATAGGATTATCCTGACACTGGGAACTAACGTCAGACGGCACAATGCCAGGGCACTTCTATGGGCTAAGCTTGTAAATATCAATTTGTAAACAATGCAATAAAGCAGTCTTGACTTAGTTATTTTGCTTAATGGTGCTTTATACGTATACATACTACTGTATTATTTGACAGAAAGATAATGTCTGTGTGACCTTCTTTAAGAGAGTATGAACAAGCTGTTGAAAGCATTAATATGCATAGCTATGTATTGGTGGTAACAGTATGTAAAAATAACACCTATATAAGGTACAGCTTTAAAAATTGACACCTATATTATGACTAGATATTTCAAGCATATAAGGACATTGTGTCATTTGTTAGCCTGCACAAACATTGCTTCAGTAGTCATTCCAGTGATCTGGATATGCATTTAAAACATTACAGATTGACTAAAGATTGTGTCAATTTGTCCTTTCAGGGGAGAGGGGCAATAAATTCAAACAATATTGTTTTTTGGGCTGCACCTTTATTCAGTTTCATCATCATAATCATCATCAGCCTCCTTTTTCCCCATTTTCTACATGAGATTGAAGTGTCTGGTCAACTGTTGCTACTTGTCGAGGGTCAATACCACTCCCATAGGTTAAAGGTTCATTGGTAAGGACTAGGCTAGCTGCCCTTGTGGACATTTTCAGCCTAACCGATATCTCTTTCTGCGCTCAAACTAACCTATCCCATTTGGTTATAAATTGGTCTTACCCATCCCATGGTCGATAGTTGTGTATTACCCCAATGAGAATAACTGGCATCACACCACAGATAATTTGAAGGGACCCATGCATGGGATAACACATTTAGGAGCTGCCTCTATCCATTACTAGTACAGGGAGAAATCCTGGGGTAAATTCTCTTTTTCCCATCCATACATCTAAGTTGTGCTTGAATATGAACAGGGATGCGATATCTTCTATGAGATATACCTGTCTCTCCAAATCATTCTACTGATGTTGCAGAAGAGATTTAGCTCTCTAGACTGAGTATCTCTGATGTCTGATGTCAATTGACTTGCTGATATACAGTGAAACCATCAGTAATGTCTCAGAGGATACCTTGTATGTTCGACACAGATCATCTCTTAGCAGTATATAGGATACTGAGTATAGTGACCAGGCTCTGAGTCAGTCCATGTAGGACATGCTGTTAAGGCCTTACATCATTTTAGTAAGATATCTCTGTGGGCATTCCAGTTCTTACATGTGTCTGAACAGATACACGCAAAAAGGGGCATTATATTCCATGACTGGCCTAATGAAGGCTGTGTAAAGGGGGGCAATGATATCCATAGATCTAGACACTATTCTTTTGTTTATAAGCTGGGAAATGTAGAAAACTGTCTTACAACAATATACACATGTTGGTCAAAAGTTAGGTCACTCTCCACATACGTTCCCAAATCCTGAATAACTGGGTCAGCTCGTAGGGGCATAATTTGAATGTGGTAGTTCCCTAGAATGGATGATTTCCTAAAGTATACAGTAATAATTTTTTTTTGGCATTTAGTTTCAGTCCATGATTTTCACACCAGATATTTGATTGGGATAAACATTCCTGCATGATGGCTAAGTCATTTGGGGACTCAATGACTGTTCCTAGCTTGCATTCTGCTGAAAACTAAGTCAGCCAGAGCCCTTTGATACTGGCTTTTACATCAGAAATGTAGATGCCAAACAGGTGAAGTCAAGGCACAGAACCCGTGGGACTCCACTGGTGACTGGTCTTTTTGTGGAGGTAATTTCCTCAGCTTTGATTATCTGCATTCCATCTGTGAGCCAGTTGGCAATCCATGAATAACATAAGTGATTTTTCCCAGCTTATTTAGCTTTTCTACTTTGCCTTGGAGGGGTTGTCAAAAGCTTTGGCTAAGTCAAGGGAAGCTGTGTGTATCATTTTGTCTTCTTCCCTTCCTTTGGTGACCTTTTCAAACAATCCACTAGGTTGAGTACCTGCCTTCTTCAACAGTCACATCTCACTGTTGCAGTTCTTCTCTTATGCAATTTAGCCATCTTTGTTTGCAAAATATACTTTTTTCCCCTTGCCTTCTTCCTGTATCTCCCAAATCTTCACCAAATTGTTTTCTGCATTCCTGCCCAGATGCCTGAACCACTATAATATGTTTTCATTGACCTTCTCTGTAATTGGGGCTACTTTGGCTATGTTCTGATATCATTCTTTCTTTGTCTGTCATATGATATGCATCGTATCACCCATCTCTGGCACCTCTGTTCCTTCTCTAGCACATCTAGCTTCCTCAGTTGCTCTGCCTTTGCAGCCTAGAAGTACTAGTCACACCACTGTTTTGTATATCTTCCTCTTCAGCTTCTTTTTGCATATTCTGTCACACACTAGCCCTGACACTCTTTGCCACTTGGCAGCTTCCCCTTTGGATTCTAGCTTTGACCTCTTCATTTAGACTACCCTTCTCCATAACCACACCTCTTTTTCAGTTTAAACTATGGATATTTCTGTACAGCCTAACATCATGATGATATTAAATCAAAAGAAGAAAATAAATTACTGGATTTTTTATCAAACATATTTAAATAGTTCAAATACAATAATATAAGCTGGAACTTTAAAAAGTTAAATCTTGGTATGATTTGGTACTTTTAAAATCAACTCAGTGTTTAACACTACAGATAAGGAAATTGTTTTGGCTGTGGTAATCTACGCTTTGGGTATACTTCCAAATCATAAGTTAGAATTCATGGAGTTTACTGTGACATGCTATACAAGAAATGAGGAGATTCAAATACCATAACAGCATAATACGATTCATAACTTGTAAATCCAAAAGGATGCTACTTTTCTGTGCATTAGTGAGTTCCAAATAGGAATGTAGAATTTAAACATGCAATTTGTACAAGGTAAAAACAACAAAGTGGATAGAAACTAAAAAAATGGAGACATCCAAATAAAATAAAACCACTTCATTTCTTGCCATATGAGGAGAGGTTACAAAAACCTAATACTCAAAGTATTATAGAAGTCATTGTGGATAACTCTTTTATTGCATACAAAGCATTTAAAAATCCATAATTGTTAAATAGTTTGTCTAGTCAACCCAGAGTTTTAGCAAAAGTGAAAATGTGTAGTTGCAAATGTTTTATTCACTTCATCAAGAACAAATAAATGTTTCACTGCCATAGTGGTTACTGACTGGAATAAGCTAAATCAAGAAATCAGAATTCCTGGCAGTTTGGTAGTATGGAACTATAGCCTAAAGGGTTTATTCAGTGAAAATAAATGCATATAGATGAATAAGCAGGCAGAGAGTATAAATTATCCATTACATGAATGAAAATAAATTAAATATTGTTCTGAATCTATTAGTATAATGTCATCATTAAATTTTAGCATAGCTATTACTTTCTGTATATCAATGTGTTAATGAAGCATTTAACATGCAGGGAGGCAGTACAGGAGAGTAGAGATTAATGTTTTTTTTTTAAATAGTGGATGCAAAGATATAAGCAAGTTAACTATTATTGTAAAAAATAATTATGCTGACAAAAGGATAACTGCTTCAACTGCATGTAGTTCAGAGAATGACATCCTCATCAGTCAAACTACTTTTTTACTATTTAAATAAGTTTATGTATCCATTTGTAAACTAAGTCAAAGGTTGAGAGGTTGGCATAATGGTTAAGGTGTTTACCTTATAGATACAAGGTGTGGGGTTTGATTCTCACATGCAGTAATTGACTAGGCTTAAAATAGCCCACAAGGGTGATTAGCCTAGTATGAACCTACCTACTACTAACTCACAATGCCCAGTCTTTTTCAATATGCTACCTGGATGCACTGGTCTGTTTAATGGACTTGCTCATGGTCACTCAGTATGAAATAGGAAAATGGCAATCTCAAACTTAGGACTACAAGAGTGCAACTCTTTAGGAGGTCACAGCCACAGTCCTCTGTGTTATACTACCAAAAGCCATAGTTATCTTATTGTCTGCATTTTATTGCACTTTACATGCTTCTTCAGGTTATAGATTATCATAGTAAGGACGACTTGACCTATTCAGGCTTTCCAGTCTTCTCTTCTTACTAGGTTATCACAGACTGTGACTACTTTACAGTTATTATTGATATGTTCTTTAATTCCATGAATGTTTTTGCACTCAGCTTATGCACCTAGCTACCTATCACAAAGTCTGAGACCTGGTACTGGGAGCCCTGACACTTAAAACAAACTGCATTTCAAACAAAAAAAATGTCAACATTTGAAACTTCTTGCTACACCTTTTAATGAGTTTTCACCCTTACCCTTGATAGTAGAAGATTCCATAGCTTCAGTCTTAATATATATTCCCCTTATTCATACCTGAAGACTTTTCCATGAACTATAGTTATTGAGTTCTGAATATTCTTGAACCTCACTTCCATTTTCTCCCAATTTCCTCTGCGTAGTATTTAAAGAGATGATACAAGGAAAAGCTACTGGGATTGTCAGGGATAAAAAAGGAATTTCATGGTGAGTGAGGTAGGGGATGGGCAGTTAAGTGTGCCAGTTACAATAAATGGGGAGACTAGATAGACTACTGAATGGTCTCCTTCTGTTAGCTACAAGTATAGACATATATATGTACACAAGTCTGCTCCAGAAACTCACTTCTGGTTTGATAAACTCTTTCTCATATAGGTCTTTAATGTATCTCCTGGTGTTATGATATAACCCATTTTTTGAGTCTGCACTTTTACAAAGGTCTCTTAAATTGTATAGTATTAACCTCAGTGAAGTATTTATAATTTTATATTCCTGTACATAGCTTCTTAAAGTAACTGACCTCTCATCATTACTGCTCCTAGTGTGTGCGCAACTGTATGACCTTGATTTAAGGTTAAGGAAGAGTTAAAAAAGATTCTAAGGAACTCTACATAATGCTCCAACATGTCTTTAAGAAGCAAAAAGTGTAGGTGGTACACAAGTTATGTGCAATGTTGGGTGACAATTTAGGAGGGAAGGATGGTGGGAGGAATGGGATATGCCAGCATAGAACTTCACAAGTGCTTGGCTGCAGCATCTGGTAGACTACAACCTCTTACATCCATTACAAAACTAACCAGTTACCCTTAACCCCCATTCAACTCAGCCACCACATGGCAAGTACAAGTCTGCCTTGAAATGAGATGTTAGAATAAAAGCTGTTCCTCACTACAGATGTAGTCCCTGTAACATCAGCAAGATTAATGACGATGTCAAGCAGCAGGTGAGCTCCCCGTCAGTTTACGATTGGTTGTACCACAGGAGGCAGTTATTACACATTGCTTGTTGCAAGTCTGCAGGCTAAAGGTGTTCACCTAGATTACTGGCACTTTAAAACAGGGCTGTGTGTAAGTGATATTCTGCCTACATTAGAAGCCTCCAATATCTCAGCACAGAATTCTCCATGGATCTGTGTTTTCAAGAAGGATTCCACGCAGTCAAACATCCATAATATAAAGCATATTTAGTGCCAGCAGAAGTGACAGAATAATCATTTGACTGCTTCTGTCAGTAATTGGTGAGAGGTCACAGAACAAAAGGGAGTAGGAATTTACCTTTCCCTATTGTTATGTGATCTCTGAGTTGGTATATATAATTAGCACAGAGGATTGTGGCAAGCCCTCCTGCAAAAAATGAGAGTTGTAGTATTTTTTTTTTTTCCACTGTTCTTCGTTTCGATCAATGTTTTAATATTCAACGTGTTTGTACTTCAAAATTTTGAAGTATATGCATTTTCAGATGGTTACCTATTTAAGAATCAGAAAAGGATGCTGGAGTGACAGGGAAAACCCCTTCTAGACCTTTGTCAGTCGACATCCCATTTTGGGCCATGAAACCAATGCTGTACCTTGCAATTTTCCATTTCAGAACCTCTCCTGATGCTAAACACCTGGATTATTACATAAGTGATAGCTCAGGCTGAGAGCATAATACCTGCATGACTTGGCATATTTCCTACTGGGTCTGCATGGTAGTGAAACAAGAGGTATTCCTACAACTTCTGTACCCCTTCAAGACTGCAGTATATTTTAATTCTGGGGTGATTTGACATGGCAGCTGCTGGCTTAGAATTAGATGTCTTGAGTTATTCATGCTTTGTTCTGATGCCAGGCTATGGTAAAATAAGCTACCTAGCAAGTAACCACTTGCACAGGATGGCCATCTGCAATTTAATTTACTATAACACAATCACCAAAGCCAAGCTTAAAAAAGGTAGGCCTATCTTGTACAAAGTTATTCATACATTATATGCTCTGTCATGCTTACCTAATCCTAGTTAATTCCCATTTGCAATAGCTTTAGTCTCATGTCTGTGATTGATATGCTTTAACAACAGATATCTTGCCCCATTAAAAATGTCCTTGCTCATCACATTTCTAAATAAATGCTTTGGTCTGTAAAACCCAGAAGACATCATGCAGAAGAGGAAGAACAAGGATTTGGAAGTATACTCCAACTTTTCTGAGTCTGATACTTCCATACTTATATGTTTGTAGCATACACTCTTCTGTTATTTAGTAGGGTGCTTTGTAAACTTTAACAAAGACTGAAAGGGTGTTTCTGTGCCACATTAACCTTACTTAATTGAGTTTTATCCTACATTGTCTTTAGTAGAATAGAGTAATAATCATATTCAGCTACAGAATGTTAATATGCATCTCATAATTATTCCACGCAGCATTGAAATAAAAAGCTAAGCCTGGAAATTCTCCATCCTTCTTTGTATACATGTTTTTTTCCAGTCCTGGATTTTCTCATTTCATAATTATTTATGATATCTGCATGGAAAGTGTAGTTCATAAACATTTTTGCTCCATTGTAGATCAAAGCATTTCCAACCTGCTCTTCTAGTTTGTTAAGGGGGATGTGGAGAATGGAATCAAACTGCTTCATCAGTGTAATTTTCAGCAAATTCCAATCCAGTGAAAAAAAAATGCCGAAAGCAGCTATCAGTGAACCACACAGTATTTTTTTTTCTTGCAGACTAGGATAATGCCCAGACAAAATTTATAAAGACCTACTTCATGGTCACAGAAAAGACACAACCCATTAGGACTGAAATTATCTTTCAATGAGCTGTCTTTGTGGCATCTGCACTTGCTGAAATACTGCTTGATCAACTGACGTGCACCCATGGAGGAGAGGAATGGGTCTTCTGCCTCCACAAAATTTGGGCCTTCTAAAATGTGTAGCATTTCTGACAGCAAATTATGCAGCATTTGCAGCTGTCTGGTCCTGAAGGAAATTTACCAAACAGGTTTCTAAACTTTTAGCAAAGGTGGTTTAATTGACACAGAAATGATTACCATGTTCTGACTGCTGGTGGTTCCCACTAACTATGAAGGCTTAGCTGCTGTCTACCAGTGAAGAACACTGCCAGGATGGAGCTGGGGTGCAACCTGAGAAGAATCCACTAGATCAAACAAAAATGTTGTCCTTTTTGGGTGTTGAAATCTTGCATCTGAGCCTAGGTTTGTGTTGTTTGTGTGCTAGGGTAACACAAAGTGGGTATGCATGAGATGTAATCATAGCT
>NC_056742.1:81567864-81615364 GCF_019279795.1 Protopterus annectens
ATATTACAAGCCGTTACAGTTGTGTGTCTGCCAGTGCCAAACTGGTCTAAAATTAAAGCTGTCATTTAGAGGGAGGGAGAAACTATTGATGCATACCTAAAACGCATGACTGATGCCTTTGAAGCCTATTCTGGCTACTCTGAGGTAACGGATGGCCCCGCAGCTAGAGGGCTGTCAGCTGCATTCATGGAAGTGCTACTGCCTTCCATACAAGACCAACTAAAAAAAGGTCTGCTTGAACTGGCCTAGTTTGGGCTTGCATGAATTGGTGTCCCAAGTGCAGTACTTAGCCAACCTCATAGATAGGGAAAAGTGACAGCAAAAGGAAAAGCAAGAGCAGGCACACTTACAAGTATTAACCTCTTTCATGCAACAACAGCAGCAGCAACAGCAGCAGCCATGCCCCAATCCACACTCACAAAATAACGGGAAGAAGATACACCAACCAACCCAGCTGCATGTTCCCGTAGCAGCAAAGGTTTCCAGGAAACCAGGGGTTTCAGCAGCGAAACCCAAACCCATGTTTTAACTGTGGTCAAACAAGACACTGGAGAAATAATTGTCCTTACTTGCAGCCTGTGCCTCAGTCTTGGCTACAGCTGCCTGCACAAAATTCACAGAGTTGGCAGTTAACTGCCACTCAACAGAGCAGCCCCCAGTCAACTATGCAGGCTACAGCTCTCTCTTTTCAGCCATCACAACCTCCTGTAATTACTACCCAATAGCAAGCACCTACTTGGCAGACTAGCCAATAGGATAGCCTAAAATAGGAATCATGGCTATTACCTCTGCTTCCAGTACGACAGTCTGGACCAAATGTCCAGTTACAAGTACACAATTCTTCTTTTCCTTTTCTAATAGATACCAGTGCTACACAGTCTATGATTACTGCTTCTTCAGCTAATTCTTTACCCCTCTCCACTAAATCAGTAACAGAAATTTAGTGTCAGACATGCAAACTGATTACCCTGTTACTAAACGTGTAAGTGTAAATCTCAGTCCTTTATCTGCTGAACATGTTTTCCTGGTGGGGACCTCAGCATCATTAAACCTACTAGAAAGGGATCAACTGTGTAAGTTTAACTGTACTATTAACTGTTCTCCACAGGGAGTTTTCTTAAATGTTCCTGATACTTACCTCTTGACAAATATCCCTCCACTGCATGAAGATGTTATCTTTTCCCTCCTTGAGTCTAGCTAACCTACTGCCAGGAGCGGCCTTAGGTCAACTGGTGCCCTAGGCAAAAGGGCTCCTTGGCGCCCCCACCACACTACCCGGTGCCCCCATCCTAGTTTACCTACACCAAATAAATATTGGAAAAGCGCCTCAACTAGAGCGGCGCCCTAGGCGGCCGCCTAGTTGGCCTATGCCTAAGGCCGGCTATGCCTACTGCCACTTATCTCCTTGACTCTAACCAACCTACCGCCACTCTAGAGGACTGAAATCTCTTAAACTGGTTGCCTACCTCCCTTTGGACTGCTCATGATAATGATGTGGGCTGCATAGCAGATGCAGATCCTGTTCAAATTACTCTAAAAACCAAATGAAAAGCTACCGAGAGTGAATCAGTATCCTTTGTCAGCTGCAGCTGGAAAGGGCATACAGCCTGTGATCCAAGCTCTCTTACAGCAAGGCATAATAGTGCATGTTACCAGTCCCTGCAATACTCCAATTTTACCAGTAAAAAAAAACAGAAAAGGAAGCCTACAGGTTTGTGCAAGATCTTCGAGCAGTAAACTGTAGTAATACCAGCATTTCCAGTAGTTCCAAATCCGGCTACTATTCTAAGGACTATGCCACCCACAGCTACCGCTTTCTCTGTCATAGATATTTCTTCAGATTTCTTTTGTATTCCGCTACATCCTGATAGTTAATACCTTTTCGCATTTACTTACCAGGGTCAACAGTACAGCTGGACAAGATTACTACAAGGCTATGTAGAGATCCCCCACTCTTTTCTCACGAGAAATGAAATGGCAGTTAAACAAGGTAACTTTCTCATGTAATTCTACCCTAATACAATATGTAGATGACTTGCTGCTTGCCTCTCCATCACTAGACACATGTAAAACTGACACACTTGCCTTGCTCCAGCACTTGGCTAAATTAGGTTTCAAGGTAAATAGAGAAAGACTGCAATTGTGGAAATCTCAGGTTCAGTATCTTGGCCATCTTATTTGAGCTAACTCCAGGCAGATACTCCCTTCTAGGGCATCAGCCATTCAGTCAGTTCCTCGCCCTACCACTTTATAACAACTTCACTGCTTTCTAGGCCTTACTGAATACTGTAGGCAGTGGATTGTAAATTATACAGAAGTAGTAAAGCCTCTTTTACAGCTTTTAAAAAAAGGATATCCCTGAGCCTCTTCCCTGGAATGATAGCCATGAAAGTCCTTTTTGTCAGCTTAAAACACTTCTGTCTAACCCTTCAGCTCTAGGATTGCCATATTACTCTAAGGAATTCTATATTTTCTGTTGTGAGAGAAACCATGTTGCCCTTGGACTATTGACACAAAGACGGACAGATGGGTTTTGTCTGGTTGCCTACTACAGTGCTACACTTGATACCATGGCAGCTGCTTTGCCTCCTTGCCTACGTGCAGTAGCTGCAGCAGCACATCTCTTTGACATGGCCTCATCCTTTACCCTTGGACACAATACTTTCCTGGCCATGCCACATGCAGTGGAGTCTTTACTCTTAAAATCCAAAACATAGTATCTATCCACTACAAATCTTTCTAAGTATGAGTTAGGATTATTAAATAGCCCTTCCCTCTGGGTTATCTGCTGCCCACCTCTAAATCCAGCTTCCCTAATACCTACAGTTGAGGAGGGAAATCTGCATGATTGTCTTTCTGCTGTTAATCTTATGCTTTCTCTTAGAAATGATCTGCAGGATACACCACTGGAAAATCCGGATTTAATCCTCTTTGTGGATGACTCCTGCCTGCAAAAGGAGGATGACCGGCTGGTAGCTGCATTTTTTGTCTGTACTTCTGAAAATGTACTTGTAACTGAAATTCTGCAGACAAGTGTCCACACAAGCAGCTAAATTAGCTGCATTAACTGAAGCTTGCAAACTTGCTAAAGACAAAACTGTTACTATTTTTACAGATTCCAGGTATGGGCATGGTGGCATGCACGACTTTGGGACATTATGGAAGCAGAAAGGGTATTTAACATCCTCAGGAACTTTGATAAAGAACTCTTATTTTGTACATGAATTGTTAAATGCCTTGTTTTTACCAAAGCAAATAGCTGTTGTAAAATGCACTGCCCATATGTCAGACTCTTCTTTCAAAACTAAAGGAAACAATTTAGCTGACTGGGCAGCAAAACAGGCTCCATTATCATCTCCTGTTCAGGCAATACAATTGCAGCCATTACAAACTGAAAATGAGTCTAATGTGGGTTTATCTGATTGTTTAATCAATGTGTTTTCATTTCAGAATGCTACTGATGACAGTGAAAAGGTAAAGTGGATCAATGATGGCTGCACTCTGTTGGCGGACAATATTTGGCAGCACCCTGATGGCTGAACTCCAGCCCCACACAATTTTCTTTGCCAATTGGTTAGGGCATATCATTTGCCAGCTCGTGGGTAAAAATGTGCTGCCTTAGCAAATTCGGACTGACTGGTATGTACCTTACCTTTACAAGGCAGTTCAGCATTTAATTCAGACAAGTTCTGTTTGTTTAGCTTTTAATATTTGTAAAGCTACTCCGATCTCCCCATAACATATTGCTAAACCATGGGGACCATTTTGTACTGTACAGTGGGACTTTATAGAACTCCCACAATGTGCTGGATTTCATTATGTGTTGGTTGTGGTTGACATTTTTTTTTGGGTGGATTGAAGCTTACCCCTGTGCTAAAAATGATGCCACAACACTTGCAAAGAACTGGTAACTGAACTGATTCCCCATTTTAGGTCCCTTGTAAAATACAGTTGGACAGAGGGTCCTACTTTACTGACAAGCTTGTTGACATTTGTACTATGCTAAATGTTAATTGTCTTTGCATTGTCCATACAGGCCACAGGCCTCCAGTATGGTTCAAAGAGCTAATCAGAGTATCAAGAATAAGCTAGATAAAATTACAGCTAAAACAGGTTTAAAATGGCTGAGGCTTTGCCTTTAGTATTGTTTTCCATTAGATCTGCAATAAGTGCTACTAGAAAACTTTCTCCTCATGAGATTTTAATGGGCTGGCGGCTCCCACTCTCCCGTCCAGTAAACATAGAAACCACCTTGACTGATGACTCTCTGTTGCGTTATTGCCAAACCCTTGTTTTTCTTTTGCAGTGCTATCACAAGACTGTTGTCTCCTCCCTACAGCCACCTGACCCAGACATCACTCATTCCATTCAGCCTGGTAAATGGATCTATGTAAAGAATTTCCAATGCAAGCATTCATTACAGCCTGATGGAAAGGCCCATTCATGGTACTCCTCACAACTACTTCAGCTGTTCTTCTGCAAGGGTCACCAACTTGGATCCAAGTGCATACAGTACTACCAGCAGACGACCATCAGCCACTGATCAACTACCTCTGGTCAGCACCTCTGCACCCATCCCATCTACTCAGTTCAACCCTTTTGGTCTTTTGGACTCCAACAAATCAATGACACAGATTCCTTTTCTGCAACACCACTGGATATATGCCCTCTGTTTTATTTTTGGATGTTTACTTGTGCTGTTTTGGCCATTTTTATTTCCCACTGTGACCATACACATGTATTTGCCTGGTGCCACAACACTTGCAAAGAACTGGTAAGTGAACTGATTCCCCATTTTAGGTCCCTTGTAAAATACAGTTGGACGGAGGGTCCTACTTTACTGTCAAGCTTGTTGACATTTGTACTATGCTAAATTTTAATTGTCTTTGCATTGTCCATACAGGCCACAGGCCTCCAGTATGGTTCAAAGAGCTAATCAGAGTATCAAGAATAAGCTAGATAAAATTACAGCTGAAACAGGTTTAAAATGGCTGAGGCTTTGCCTTTAGTATTGTTTTCCATTAGATCTGCAATAAGTGCTACTTAAAAACTTTCTTCTCATGAGATTTTAATGGGCTGGTGGCTCCCACCCTCCCCCCAGTAAACATAGAAACCACCTTGACTGATGACTCTCTGTTGCGTTATTGCCAAACCCTTGTTTTTCTTTTGCAGTGCTATCACACGACTGTTGTGTCCTCCCTACAGCCACCTGACCCAGACATCACTCATTCCATCCAGCCTGGTAAATGGATTTATGTAAAGAATTTCCAATGTAAGCATTCATTACAGCCTGACGGAAAGGCCCGTTCATGGTACTCCTCACAACTACTTCAGCTGTTCTTCTGCAAGGGTCACCAACTTAGATCCAAGTGCATACAGTACTACCAGCAGACGACCATCAGCCACTGATCAACTACCTCTGGTCAACATCTCTGCACCCATCCCATCTACTCAGTTCAACCCTTTTGGTCTTTTGGACTCCAACAAATCGATGACACAGATTCCTTTTCTGCAACACCACTGGATATATGCCCTCTGTTTTATTTTTGGATGTCTACTTGTGCTGCTTTGGCCATTTTTATTTCCCACTGTGACCATACACATTTATTTGCCTGGTGCCAATGCTGACATTAACATTGTCAAAAGAGCTACTTCCTGGCACCCAACTTTTAATACTTATCAAGCCATAAAATACACTTATGCCCTATCTTTTAACATTAGCAACTCCTGGGTTTGTACTGCTATTCCTACTGTGCATGGGGGACTGATGATGAATACAGTCACCTTAAACGTCACAAAGACTTGGGCTAGTTTGCTAAATAAAACTTTAACCACCACTAGCACAACAAGAGTTTTGCTCCAGTTATTCAGTAGACAAAATGAGACTTTGTGTTTTCAAAGAAAACAGACCTTGAGACATGGGTGGAACTTAAATGTTGATTGAAGCTTTTGTAATACCACTGTAATGTATAACTGTTCCTCTAACTCTACAGGGTGTAATGCAAGATATTCAGAAGTTGAAACTATTTTGATTTATAAAAGTAATAATCAAACAACAAGGAAATTTCAAAGGGAAATTAGTGTAATTTATAAAAAAAATGTTTAATGGATTTCAGGGTGCTTCTGCTGTTTCCTCAAACATTTCAGTACTTGTTGAAAGTTGTTATTTTGTTTGTGGTATAAATGGTTCCCTGATAACTGGTCAGGGAGCTGTTTTTTAGGTTACTTGATTCCCACCATCCGGCACACTGATGCTTTGCCAGCAGGAAAAATTCAAAATGTGTGCGAAGTTAAGCCTACCAACAACCCTGTGGAAAAGATTGATGCATCATGGATATAGCACCATGATTTGACCCATGTAACATTCAAGGGCCTATCCCATATGAATTTAGGTGATGATGTAATTTCCGGAGCAGGAATACGTCCTGTCTACAGAGCCACTAAAGCTATTTGGGAACTATGTAAGTTGTCAAAATTACTAAAAGTTTTAGCAAATTCACCTTTTGAAACTGTAAGTCTGATCAGTGCTAAAATGACTGCTATGAGAACTGTAGTACTGAAAAAGAGAATGGCACTTGATTTCATGCTTTCTTCTAAAGGGGGTGTGTGTGTGCTCGTACATGATGAGTGCTGTACGTTTATTCCAGATAACGAGCAGCAATAGACAGCCATCTTGAAATTTTACAAAAGGTTGCTGAACTGTCACATGCTAAAGAAGCAGACAGTTCTCAGTGGGCTTGGCTCACTAATTTGTTTTCAGGATGGGAAGGTGAAATACTAAATTTTTTCATGTTAATTGGAATCATTGCTATAAGTATTATTTGCTTTGTTGTTTATATTAAAAGCATTATGTTTAAAGCTATTAAGCACAAGAACTCCTGTAAAGCTACAGCAAGTAATTGTTGATGAAACTGAAAGTATGCTATGGACTGTGTAAAATGCTGATGAGGGGTATGTTGAAATGGATACAAATCCAGATGAGGTAATGAAAGACTTTGGTAAAATGTATGAACAAATACATAACAAGAAAGTTAAAGGTGATGCTTACACAAGATCAAATGGGGGATTGTAGAGGGAAAAAAATAAACAAAATGTATGTTTCTGTAGAAGGGTCTGAGTATGTAATTAAGAGCATGCACAAAGGGAAGAAAGAAAACCGGACATTTGTAAACAATCTGAATGTGCTGTGTCCCTTTTTGTGATAATCTTATGTCTTGGAAGTATTGACCTTATTTGTGCACACAGTTATTCAAGAAGTAATGATAAGCATGTTTTTCTTCTTCAAACCAAACTGCTGACCATTGGAATTTAACTGATAAACATGTTTTGAGGAAGTGAGATATTCTGCTTAAGACCCCAGCAACAGGGGAACTGGTATGTGCTGGTTTGAAGATGTGTATAAAGCTAATTGGTCAATTGTCCAAATCTGTCTGGCCTAGCAACAAGATCTTATTGTATGTGAAGCTATATGTTTTGAAGCTTGTTCTAAGTCTATTAGTCAGTATTACATTCCTTTGTCTAACTAACTGCTGACAATGCTGACAATGCATACTAAAGGTATATAAGCTAGTGATTTTTATACTTCGGGGAGACTCTGTTCCTGAAACTCTGTCTCTCACATGCATGTGTGAAATAAAGATTTTTGGACTGCTGCCAAGAGACTGGACTCAGTTATTTACACCTTAACAAATCTTCAGTAGTTGAAATGATGGTAAATATCTGTGGCCTAAGGATGGCCAGTGTTTGCCATGGCAGTAATCTTAGTAGTGAATCATGGACACCGTTTCTAAGGAAAGTGTCAAAATAAAGGAAGAGGTCTGGAAGGAAGCTCTCCAGGTCAGATCCTTGAGTATCAATAAACCAGAAAGGCTGCAGCAGTCTTTCAAATTAACGCATGGGAGGAGTTGTTGAAGCAATGGAGAATGACTTTTGCATGGACGCAAAAAAAAAAAAAGAAAGCTCCGGCAAAATAATTTCTGGTCTCATAAAGGAAAGGGGCTGTGACTTTATGGTAAAGAAATACTGATCTCAGCTGTGGAAGCTACCAGGAAGTGGAAAGAATAATTTGAACATCCCAAATATATGTGCATGCTTTTCATATTATCCACTGTTGCAGTAACCTTAGATATATGGGTTATATCTCATCCAGGATATAACAGCCAGCCAACTTCCAAAGCTTCAGGGCACCTTCCACACAACCAAACTGTCAAGCAGCTCAAGCTGAGCTGACTAAAAGATAATTTTGGGTTCAATGTCCTTCACAGCTTTACTGCCACTGAAGAGTATAAGCCTCTGAGCATTCCAGGGATTGACAGTCGTCTTGTGCTTTCCTTAGCTGGGCAGATAAATTCCATTTGGGGGAAAAAAATCATCGATTTTTCTATTTTTTACTGATGTTTTATTACTTTCCTCTTTAGGAAAGTTATTTTAAAGCTAGAAGTGCTATGTTTTAATAGATTGTCTGGAGACTGTAACATACGGTTGAACCAAGCACTCATTGCTTCTGTCAGTTTAAATGTAGTGTTATCTAACTGATAAATTATTTTCTGTGGAGAAATTGTGTTTATTTTAAGGTTGTGAGGCTGCCATACTGTTTGAAAATGTCTTTACTGTGTTTTTTGTCTGTCACAAAAAGTAGCTTTTGTGGACCAATAGTTTTACTGGCATTGTTGTTTGTTTTCCCCAGGATAGAGGTGCCATTTTCAGCTTGACCATGAAATGGATTGCCACTGCCATGGCCAGTCATTCTTCCAGCAACAATAGGCTAGCAATTTGCATCAGCCACAGGTGGGTGACTCTGCTGCAACCATTTGTTGTACCTCAAACTACTCAGCTTTTAACCCAGATCCCTCTGGTTTAGCACCTACAGCCACTACGGAGCAGGGGTTATAATCTTCTTCTGTGGTTGTCGGGGGTCCCCTCAGCTGGCAAGAGACAACCACTCTTGTCGATCCTATGAGAGACAACATGGAAGGTTTCCCTGTTGTGCCGGAATGCCATGCCCATCCTTGGAGAAGCAGTGACTCCCATTAGTAATGCAGTAGACCCCATTTTTTGTGTCAAAAAGAAACAGGAAAAACAAACATGTATCTACCCCTCCTCCGATTTCTTTGGTTAGGCATAGTTTATCAGGACTGGCTCAGAGTTTGATTCAAGCTATTAATCCTTCATGTAGAGTCATTTCTGGTAAGAAAGGGATGCCTTCTTTCTTGAAGAGATTCAAGATTCTGAATTTGAAGGAAGATGCAGAGATGGATTCAGAGTTTTGTCCTCAGATTTCTGATTCAGATTCAAAGAAGAGCTCTCTTTCTGATTCTCCCTGTTGGGGTTTCTCTTCTTCTGAGACTATTGCTAGAATGTCCCATTGTTTTCAGTGGGAAAACACTGAGTTTCTCAGTCTCTAAAAATTACTATGAGTTGTTACAAATGGATTTTCCAAAATATACGCCCATTCCTCCCATCATGTCCTGTCTGCTTTAGAGGATATGCATCTTACAGCTTGCAGTTTTCCTAATAGTCATCCTGCTGTCCCTAAAAATACAGATAGGATGTATGAAGTTCCTAAGTCTTTTAAATTTTTATACACTATTCTCAAATCTGACCCAGCAACTATAGCCTTAGTTGATTCTTCTGCTGCTAAACACTTAGTTAATTCCAATCCTGCTCTTTCTAATAGGGATGAGAAAATTATTGACAGGCATGGAAAAACTTGTATACCTTTCTAACTTGTAATTTCAGAATTTTAAATTATCAGGCTCATATGTTAACATTTATTCTGACATATTGTGAAAGTATTAGGAATGTTTTATCACCAGTTTCTTCTGAAGAAGAAAAAATCTGCTCTAAATAACTTCCAGGGCTGTGGCCACTGGTATGGTTTTAAGGAGGTTTGCTTGGCTGTATTCTCAGAACCTTCCAGCTGATGTTAAAAATGAGATTTTTAAATTTTTCCTTGCATAGAGATTTAGTGTTTGTTCTCCATGTTGCAGAGGTGTTCAAAACGTGTGATGAAAATGACAAGCTGATTCAGGGAATCTCTAAGATTTTTCAGCCCTTCTTTTCCAATTTGTTCAAGGGGTTTTCTTTCTCCTCATCCAGTTTTGGCAAAAAAAACAGTATAAACAGTCTCAGCAAAAATCAAGTGAACAGACTTTTAAGAAGATGTGGCAAGGAGGCTCCAAAAAGATGTCTCATACCTCCCAAAACCAAGGACACTGACACAAGTCTGAATAACTATTCAAGAAACCCTGTGACGCCTTCTCAACCTGGCCCTCTTTTTGCTCTAGAAAGTCTGAATCTCAATTTAACTTTTTGGTTTCAGACAAATGGGTTCTGAAAATCATTCATCAGGGTTACATATGGTAGTGAGAGGAAATTCCTCCTTTCCAGGGGGTCATTCCTCATCCTGCTGAACAGACTATCTTGTTTCCACATGTTCTTCATCACATGCTGTTCCAAAGAGTGAAAGAACCAGTTCATCTTTCCCAGGTGGGGAGGGGGGGGTTATTCAAGGGGGTCTATAATAGAACATCGAAGTTTCAAAACTTCAAATGTTCTAATATCAACCCCTATTCAGTGAAAGCTGAAAATATCAAAGCAACAGAAAAACAATTTTTTTCCTAGGGAAAGAATTCGGTTGTCCGTTTCTGTTACTTCGGTATTTTCAGCACTGTGGTGGAAAGTTACGGGTCGGGTTCAGGTAAGTGTGCGATTGAGTGCAGGTTAGGTTAGTTAGGGTTAGGGTGCAGGTTAGGTATGTGTGCGATTGTGTGGACAGGAGGGATAAGGCGGGTTAGGTGAGTTAGGGTTAGGGAGTGAGTCAGGTAAGTGTGCGGTTGTGTGGACGTGAGGGTTAGGGCGGGGTAGGTGAGTTAGGGTTAGGGCGCAGGTGAGGTGAGTGTGCGATAGTGATGGACCTTAGGGTTAGGGTTTGGGTTAAGGTAACTGGATAGTTAGTGGTGTGTGTATACTTTAGTGTAGGGTTAGGTGTAAGATTTTAGGTGTATGTGTGTGGATTGCTGTTTGTTTGGTGTGCTTGTGTTGTGTGTATGTGTTTTGGAACAGCAATTTTTTCCCTAGGAAAAAAAATTGCTGTTCTGTATGCTCGATGTTTTCAGCTTTCGCTGAATAGGGGTCAATATTAGAACATTCAAAGTTTTGAAACTTCACTGTTCTAATATAGACCCATTCAAGGATGTTCCTAGTGGCAAAAAAGAAAGAAAACACTTTGAGACCAGTTCTGGATCTTTCTTTCCTAAGCCTGTTTTTGATATTTCCCAAATTCAAGATGATGTCATTTCACAAACTGTTGCCTGTTCTTTCTCTTTCAGGTTTCCTGGTAACACTAGACTTAAAATATGCATATCATAATTCCTATTCATCCAGACTAGAGATTTTTTAAGAATTTCTGTGTTTGGATCACAGTATCAGTTATCTGCCTTACCATTGGGACTATTCATTGCACCAAGAGTGCTCACAAAGTGTCTAGCTTCAGTTATAGCTCATTACAGGATACAAGGTGACCACATTTTTCTGTATTTACATCATTTGCTTATCTTTGCAGAGCCTTATCCAAAATGTCAGGAAAATCTCTCTTAGGTGAGATATCTCCTGCACAAGCTGGGATTCCAAGATAAAATTCAAAAGTCTTTCTTGACTCTCTCTCACAGGATTGTGTTCCTGGGATGTTAACTAGACACCTCAATTCAAAGAGCTTTTCTTCCACAGGAAAAATAGCTCTTTATTTAGATATATTTATATGGTTTTCCTCTCAGACTTCAGTCACTGCAAGGGAATGCCTCAGGATTTTGGCTCTCATGGCATCTATGAATCTTATGATACCCCTAGCAAGACTCCACATGAGAAAGATGCAGTGGTATCTGAACACTCTTTGGTCCCTCCATCAACAACCTTATCTTTTCAGATCCCAGTACTATGATTTGTCAGATTTGAAATCACTTGGTGGAGATAACAGATATCCTTTAATCAAGGTCTCCCCTTCTCCCTCCCTACTCCAAAGTAGTCAGTCACCACAGGTGCTTCAGACTCTGCAGATAAAAGTATAAGGGGTGTGGGACACCAAGGGCAGATGCAAGCACAAACAATTCAAGGAGATACTTTGTCAAGGCTTTTGACACCATTCCCCACTCGGGAATTATAGAAAAACTCACCAGTCTGAACATAAACCCCTACGTCATGAGATGGGTTGCCAACTAGCTTACAGACAGAACTCACACGGTAAGAATAGCAGGCTCCAGGTCCAACTCTAAACCAGTCACAAGTGGTGTCCTAAAAGGCTCAGTAGTGGGACCCCTACTGTTCGGCATATACTTCTCAGAAGTATAGGCAAACACAGGAGGACTATGGCTAACCAAGTTCGCCGATGACTGTAAACTGGGAGCCATAACTGACTCTCCGGTTGACACATACATTCTCCAAAAGGGCCTTACTGAGACAGACACCTGGTGACAAAGTCATAGTCTCAAGCTAAATGCTAAAAAATGCATAGTCATCACATTTGGGAAAAACAAAACACCCATGAATTACCACATAGGTGGCAGCCCCCTTAATACAGAAGAGGTAATAAGAGATCTGGGGACCCAAGTAGATAGTAATCTCTCCTTTGACAATCATATTGTCAAAGTAGTTAGGAAATCCTTCTATGTAGCCCATCTAATTACTAAAGGGTTCGCATCTAGAAATAAAGAGGTTATAGTGCCCCTCTACTCGTCACTCATCAGACTCATCATAGAGTACAATGCCCCGTTTGGGATGTACCTCACAAGACACTTCCAACAGCTGGAAAGACCACAAAAGTACCTCACCAAGAGGATTACTGGCCTCAAACATATGTCTTATGCAGCCTGACTGGAAAAACTCCAGCTGTACTCAGTCGCACATTGCTTACTCAAAGGTGATCTCTGCCTGACTTACAAAGCCATGTCCAACTCAGAATTGATAGACATGCTCCACCTAAAGAAATCCAAGTCACTGCAAGCCACCCACTCTAGTGAGCTAAACCTCACCACAACAATAAACAGAACATGCTGGAAGGATAGATTCCTGTCACAGAGACTCCCCATGCTTTGGAACAAAATTCCTAACTACATTAGGCAGAGCCCCTCACTAGCACTCTTCAAGAGAAACCTTGACAAGTGGACGAGTAACAGAAAATACACCCCTGGGATCACTTCATTGGCTCTTCTTGATAGAGGCTCAGTTAATTAGTCAATGGGGTGGCGAAAGCTGACACACTCTGGCTAGGCTTATATATACCCTTGGGCAGATAGCCTAGTACCTACCTATGAACCTATGAACCTATACTTGCCCTGATCAAGGCACTTCATTCCTGAACCATTTTTGGTTCCTGGGACCTCTTCAGGTGGTATAGACAATACCACAGTGATTTGGTAGATAAACAGGCAAGGGGGAACCAGGCCATACTCACTTTACAGAGTAGCCATGTTAGCTTGGGACATAGTTTCACAGCACAATCTCACTCTACAGATATCCTACATTCCACCAGAGCAAAACTGTGTGGAAGGCAAAGTCAGCAGCACCAAGCCAGGCTCTCATGAATGGAAACTAGAACTGGGGATCTTACAAGATTTGATCGATCTCTGAGGTGTTCCACAAGTAGACCTCTTTACCTCCTCTCCAAACAATCAACTGGCAAAACTCTGTTTCAGAACTCTATGCAAGAAGGTGTGGAAGATAGATGCCTTTTCTTTTCTTTGGACAACAATATTCCTGTATGAATTTCTGCCCTTTCCACTAATATCCAGGCTCCTTCTGAAGATTCAGAAGGAATCCTCCAAGATCAATGTGGCAACTCCCTTCTGACCCAGGAAACCATAGTTCTCCCTTCTTTTGGAAATGGTCAGGGGCAATTACCACAAGCTTCCTCACAGAATGGATCTACTCACACAAGAACAGGGGTGTTTGATACATCCCATCAATCATCTTTAATTGACTGCCTGGATGATAGGGTCTTAATTCCTTCTAGGCACCTATTTTCTGAGGATGTGCATCAGGTACTAATGGAGGCAAGAAAGCCTTCTACTAGAAAATCATATAATAGCAAATTGAAAATATTTTCTAGTTGGTGCCAGCAACATAACCAACACCCATTCAGGGCTAGTTGTTCTCTGTTTTTACAATATGTTTTTACAATATTTGTGTGAGTTATTATGCCACGCCCTTTCTTCTTCCACTATTAAGTTTATTTATTGACCCTTTCAGCATGTCTGCCCATGGATCCTCCTCTTTCAAGGCAGTTGCCTGTCAAAATGCTCTTGAAAGAGGTTTTGCATAAGAGGCCTCCAAGTAAACTGGTGGCCCCTCCTTGGGATCTTAATTTTGTGTTACAGAAACTAACACCTGCTCCATTTGAACAGGCAAATCTGGCTGACTTGAGGTTCTTAACATGGAAAACAGTTAGGTATCTGAGTTGCAAGGATAGGGTTTCTTTGAGAACTAATCTATCTTTTATGCCTAAAGTGGTACCCAGGTTTAATTCAAGTTAAACTATCCATCGCTCCATTTTCTTTCAAGAACCTAAAAATGAGGGAGAAAGGACACTCCATACCTTGGATGTTCATAGACAACTGAGGTACTATCTTGACATAACTAAATCTTTCAGATGACTGGATCAATTGTTCATTTCTTGTGAAGAAAAGAAGAAGGGACAACTGGTGTCAAAATAAACTGTTTGTTACACTCACCATGACAAATCTATTCCAGGCAGGGTCAAGGCCCACTCTACAAGGATCTTGGCTTCTTCTATGGCGTTTTGGAAAGTATTGGATTCTAGAAGCTACTACTTGGTGCTCTATACATACTTTTACAAAGTACTATAAGCTAGATTGCTTCTCTAAATCTAGATCATGCTTTGCTAGGACAATTCCCCAGAGACACCAGGACCCGTCTCGGACCCTTCTCCTCCCATCTCTCAAATACAGTTAGTTATGGTAATCTACCCATATAGCTAAGGCTACTGCAGCAATGATCAAGATGAAGTACATAGTACAGTTATGTAAGTTAAACTTATCACAACAGTAGATGTTTGAATGATCACTGATGCAAGAGCTTTTCCCTACCTCCATCCCCCTGTTTTTTGGGTGCGTTTTTTCTGCTAGGGTGTGGGCATTTATTTTTGTCATTCCTAGACTTGTCTTTTCAGAGCTCAGCCTCCCTCTCTCTGCTGGCAGGAAAGCTGTGAATGGTTTTGCATCCAAATTTGTCTTTTAGTCAGCTCAGCTTGAACTGCTTGACAGATTGAGCACATGGAAGGTGCTCTGAAGCTTTGGAAGCTGGCCAGCTGGTATATCCATGTCAGGATATATAACCCATACACCTAAGGCTACTGCAGCAGTGATCATTCAAACATCAACTTTTATGGCAAGTTCATCTTGCACAAATCTACCATTCATGAATTCTAAGAGAAACATTTAACATTTTCAGGAATAAATCACCCATAGACGTAGCCCATAGTTTTATTACTTCATGAAGTTGGCAAAAGTTTTTCCTTATCTTGCCTTTAAATATGGAAAAAAATTAACTGGAGGTCTGACTAAAACTTTTCTTTCTACTTCCAGACATACTTGTACTCCATACATTTCCAAAGCAGAACTATTCTTAACTGAAATGTTTCTTGGCTGGAGTTAATTTTAGATAAAATGGTGCCATGGGCAGAAATCAAAGCAGGGTCACCAGTGCTGGAATATTATACTGGCAGCATAGCGCCATTTCATAAGTAAATAAAATCAACTATTAAAGAAGAATTCCCTAGATCAAACTGTAAAAGAACTTACACAATGGCAAAATATTTTTGACCTGTCTATACAAACACAGCATCTATATGTACTAATCCCATGGTTAAGTTTTATCACAAATTGGTAAACTCTGTCAAAATCTTTAAACCTCCAGGTATAAATATTGCTGAATTCAAGGACTTGAAGTGTACAGACCTTGTAAATCTATGTCTCCAAATGCTGGAGTATTAACTCTGGCATTCCAAGCTAAATTCCCCTCTCTCTCATCTCTTCATCGGAAGACCAAAAATAAAAATGATTAGGATGAAATTTGTCATGTCCTAATGCCCTATCCCACTCATGCTTTCATGCTGCAATATTTAGAAAAAAGTCTATTGTCAAATCTGTTGCCCCTTCCTTCTCTCCTAAGGAGGAACATTGGGTCCCTAATACCCTCAAGCTCTACAAGTGCTCTAAGAACTGGCACCTGAGCGCGCAAGGTCCTAAATTTCTCCATTTCAGCTCCTTACCCTTGCATTTATGTGAGGACTATGAACTTTAAATAAAAAAAACACACAGATTTGCCAGTTGTGCCCCCTCACAACTTGCACCCAATGTGGCTGTCCACTTTGCCCCATCCTAGCTACACTTCTAATTAAAATATACAGTAAAAGGAAAATAAATTGTTAAAATATATGGCAAAACAAAAGTCGCTCAAATCAAGGATAACACGAAGTAGTTATCAAAGGAATTGAAAAATGCCATCAGGAAAAAAGGGCATCCCCTGAAGTCAAACTAGCACTGTAAGCTTAAGACAACTACAAGTCCTTCTTTAGTTACATCAGAAATATAAGGAATAACACTCAACATTGCTCAAAGTTCATTCAAAATGGAAACACCCCCTCAGATCCAGTGGATATTGTCAAAATGCTAGGAAACAGAATAAGACCAAACTTTGCCCCAGAGACAATTAATGCCACATATCCCTGAAGATTTCTGACAACAATCATCACCAAAAGCATTTACTAAAAGTACTTTTTAAAATGAAAAATGTATCCTCCATGGTACCTAATAATATACCGGAGTGCCTAATAAACAACACTAAATGAGCATTGGCAGATCCACTCCTTAACCTATCCAATTCAAGCTTAGCAACTAGCTGTGGCCCCACCTGTGACTCTGAAAATTACAGACCCAGCAATCTGACAAGTCTCATAGGCAAAACAAAAAATCATAACAGACCGATTAATGTTGATATCAGAAATCCTATCAAACTTGACCCCCAGTAGTTTGGCTTTGTCAGAGGTAAATTTGACAAATAAATCTAGTGTCACTCATCTGGTCAGGATAAAACAGACGAGCATTCATGGTTTCTGTTCAAGCAGCTTTATTACAAACACATCAGAAATGAGGCTTTGTAACTTAAACTTAAATAAACTTACAAACAGACTGACTACCACACTCATACATGTTAACACTCTAGCTGTTCTCCCAAAATGGCACTGCTGCCTGCACGTGCTCTGTATTTATATGCACGTGCTACATCTGGAAATGCTTCTTAAAGGTATGTACACACGCTATGATCTACATCTTACTTCTTTGAGAAATAGTCCTTATATGAAATAACAGTATTCAATGACATGCAATTTACAGAAATTATCTTTTTGACATGAAATTATACAGAACTAGTTATTTGACATGCACTCATACAAAATTAGACACATATAAAACAATTATGTCCAGGTTGCTGTGTATTTTACACTAGGTCTGGAAATACAACCTGGTTGTGTAACATAAAAGTCAGAATTGGATTTAGCAATGGGGACTGTCTTCAAGGAATATTTAATTTTGGGAACATCTGGGACATCAGCAGGAATGGGAATGGATACTGTGACGTGTTCTTTGGTATGAATATTGTCTGGGTTGCTCTGAGATCTAGAGTCTGTATCACAGGCACAATGCTGTTATATAATTTCTGATACAGGAAGAAGATGTCTGTGGTTTATCCTGTACTGTGTGCTCTCAAATTCTACTAAATAGGATCTCGGCTCGGTACATATACCTCTCACTTGACCAATTCGATCAAAGCCTTTCGCCATTTGCATCCTCACTGTCTCTCCTGCTTTTATCTGATGAAAAAATCTGCTCCTCTTATCATAACGAGACTTCTGAGAAGAACGCTTCTTAAAAAGTTGGGCTGTGATTGCGCTGTTGTTTTTAGGATCAGGCACCAACAAACTAGAACTGATAGGCAAGGTTGTTCTGGTTTGCCTAAACAGAAGTCTCTGAGCAGGCGAGCCTAGTTGGTTATCACAGGACATATTTCTGAGATTGAGTAAATTCAAGAAGATATCAGCATTGTCACACTTTGACCTTTCTAGTAATTGCTTTGCACTCTGTACTGCACGTTCAGTAAGGACGTTTGACTGAAGATATTCAGGACTGCTAGTAATATGGATAAAGTTCTTTAGCAAATCTCTGAAATAATTGACTGGTAAACTGAGAACCATTGTCAGAAATAACTTTGTGTGGACTACCATGGACTGAGAAATCATGTTTCATCTTAGTAATAACAGCAACGGACGTTAGGTTAGGTACCAGATTGATCTCAAACCAGTTCGAATAAGAGTCTATCACCACTAAGTAATGTTGACTGTTCCACTCAAATATGTTAGCTGCTACTGTTGACCAAGGTAGTTCAGCAATTTGGTTTAGATGAAGTAGCTCTTTTTGCAAATGGAGCTTAGTACTGTTGCACACTGAACAAGAAGAAAGCACTTTATCAATGTATTTTGCTAGAGAAGGCGAAAATCCTAGTTCTGTAGCCCTCCGTTTGGTAGAATTGGAACCTGGGTGGCCACAGTGTAAAATCTGAATGTATTCATGTTGTAAAGAAGTAGGAACACTAACTTTGTGACCTTTGAAAATGATACCATCTTCCATCAGCATCTCATCTCTTTACAGAAAGCAAGGTTGTACTTCTGGCGGTATACAGGATTGTTTTGATGGCCATCCTACATTGATGAAGTGGTTGAGCTTTTGCAAAATTGGATCAGTCTTTGTATGATCTCTCAGCTCATCAAGTCTTATGGTAGAATAATTATGCACTTCCATGACATCAACGTCAAAATTCTCTTATAAAGCTGTTCCCTGGTATTTCTGGGTGATCTGGATAAGGTATCAGCCAGATAAAGAAGTTTACCTCTTGTATAGACCATTTTGAAATTGTACTTTTGCAATCTGAGCATCATTCTTTGTAGTCTTGCTGGAGCACAATGCATAGTCTTTTTTAAAATAGTAACTAAAGGTTGATGGTCAGTTTCTATCTGGATTGCTCGGCCATAAATATAATCATGGAACTTAGAACATGCGAACACAATTGGCAAAAGTTCCTTCTCAATTTGAACATACTGCTTCTCAGTTTGGGTAAGAGTTCTAGATGCATAGGCAACAGGTGTGCCTTCTTGAAGAATAACTGTACCAAGACCGAACTTTGAAGCATCACAGGAAAGAACTACTGCTTTGTGGACATCATAGTATTTCAGTGTAGGTGGGTTAGCAATTTGCCATTTGAGGTTGTCAAATGCTCTCTGGTGTTGTTTTAACCATGACCATGCAACATGTTTGCATGTCAGCTCTCTTAAAGGTTCTGATAACTCACTAAAGTCAGGGATAAATTTGCCCATATAGTTAATCATACCAAGAAAACGCTGTAGAGCTTGGACATTGTCTGGAGCTGGCATCTCAAGAATGGCTGCTTGCTTGGAAGGATCTGATTCTAAGCCTGTACTGGTAAATAAACGACCTACATAAGTAACTTCTGGTAGTCTGAATTTGAACTTCAGGATTGAGCTTTAAATTCACTTTACACATCCTCTCCAGAACTCTGTCTGAGGTTTCTGTCATGCTGTGCTTCACCAATATCTCCAACCAGTAAATCATCAACTATTATTGCACATAGGTAGCCTGAAAAAATTAGCTCCATTGCAAGTTGAAAGAATTCTCTGGCACAATTTATTCCTAAAGGCATCCTGAGGAATCTGTATCTACCAAATGGGGTACTGAATGTAGTCAGTAGTGAAGATTTGCGATCAAGCATTACTTGACAAAATGAACTTTTTGCATCTTAGTCAGAAAAAACAGTGGCATTTGGCATGAGGACGGCAATCTCCTTGACTGTACGCATAGGCTGATGAGGTCTTTATAATGCCTTGTTCAAGTCTCTTGGGTCAATTTATATTCTGATTTCATCTGAATTTTTCTTATGAGCAGCTACCATGGAAGATAACCACTCAGTTGGTTCTGTGACTGGAAAAATCACACCTTGCTGCACCCTTTTGTCTAACTGGACCATAACTTTGTCCTGTATAGCTAATGGAACTCTTCTTGCTGTTCTGACCACTGGACTGACCTCTGGGTCTACTTTCATGCAGTACACAACTGGAAGTTTGCCTAGCTTGTTATCAAAAACATCAGCATACTCTGAGAAAATAGTATCACTGAAGCTGGTACTGGGGTATGTGCTTAGATGATGTACTTCTTTGGAAAAAGAAAGCAGTTTCATTCTCAAACTGTCTGACCTAATAATGAATGCACAGGTCTTTGGACTACATAAAATTACAAGCTGTAACTGTTCCCAGCCGAATAGCATGAAAGCACTACTGAGGCTTCGATTTGGATTTCTTCACTTCTATAAGCAACAAACTTCGCACAATTGACAAAATTGAGTTGCTCACCAGCTCTCACTTTAGTAAATGTTTCTGCTGACATTATATTACACTTTGAACTGGTGTCTACTTTGAGTTTCTGGGCTTACGATTGATCAGGAAAGTACAAAATACTTCATTCTTTGCCAGTAAATCTACTGCATTAACCTCTTCACCAACCAATGATACACCATCTACATAGAAAGTAGGGTTGCAGCTCTCCAGATGATCAACTTTCTTTTTTGACTGACTTTTCTTAATAATTGAATGAGGCTTGCTTGATTTACAAATCTTTTGAAAATTATTCCATTTTTTATACTTGTGACATTGTTGACCAAATGCTAAGCACTTTTCTCTTTTAGATTCATGGCTGGCACCACAATTACTACAGTTAACAATGAGACTTGACTTGGGTTTTGCTGACCCACCCTTATACTGTACTAAGCATGCTCTTTTTACTGAGATAGTCTTGGAACTGGATAGAAAGCTCCAGGTTCTCCCTGCCACACCTAAGAGGGTTGCAGCTGCCTTGTGCTTAGGCCTGCTTCTGCTTACCACGTGTTGCATGCTGTCTACATTTGCTGCAGAGGCTGCTGAAACTATGCTGTTATCACTTGTAAGCATACATGTGTGCCTTTCTGTGAACTCATGAATTTGACAAACCTCTATGGCTTTGCTTAATGTTAAATCACTGTCACAAAGCAAAATCTTTCTCACTGCAGCAATATTAACACCTTACACAATCCTGTCCGGTATTAACTCATCTTTCAAGTCACCAAATCTGCATGTTTTAGCTTTATTTCTCAAGTTGGTGATGCAAGCTACAAAAGTTTCACATGATTTTTGATCTCTTTTATAAAATAAGTGCCTCTCTAATGTAACATTTGTCTGGGTGTTGCACATTTCTCTAAATTTACATTTTAAGCACTCAGGGTCTTGCCTTGATTCAGCCAGTACCACATATGATACTTTGTCCATTCTTCTGCATATATGTCTGGTGCATACACAAATGAATGTTCGCTTTCAATAGCTTCTGACCCAGCTAAGTTAAGCAAAATGAATGCCCTTGTATGTGTATCTTTGTCAGAAATAGCTGCTTGTATGAAAATATCATATTCCTGTTTGAATACTCTCCAATTCTCTGCTATATTATGATCAAAGACAAGTGGACATGGTCTGCGAAATGCCTCTGCCATATCAACACACAGTAGTGAAGGTGCTTGAAATCATGTACAAACACATACACACACAAATATATATATACCAGAACTTTATGCTAGTACTTGTAATTACGCCCAGTAGCACAACAAACTCTTTGAAATAACTGCACTTTGCCAAGTAAGTCTCCATAGCACAAGAACACTCTGAATCACTGTACTTTACTTTGAAATCACTGTACTTTATGAAACCACTCCTAATCAGTGTAAGAAATACTTCAAAATAACTGTATTTTATGAATAAACTGTACACGGTGGAAAAAGCTCAGCATAAGTAACACTTTGAGATCAATGCACTTTGCAAATGAACTGTACATAGCACAAGAACCTTTCAAAATGGCTGAACTTTGCAAAATAACTCTGTACAGTGTAAGAAACACTCTGAAATGGTGGCTTTCTGCAAACACTTTGCACACTCTGAGATACTTTGAACAATTCTAATTATGCTTTGAATGGCTTGGGTCAATGCGAAATAGTAGTTTGTCCCAAACACAGTATTTTACTATAATACATGCTGTTACCACTAATAAGTTGAAATTTAACTGCCAATGAAAAGGACTGCCCAGAAATAAAAGAAATTCTTTAATTATTAAGTACTTTCATCCACTAAAGGTGAACTTCATCAGAAAATTATACAAGCAACATTGCTCCGTTTTTATAGTCACAAAAACAATCAAACCAATAATCAATTAAATAATGAAACAATTAAATAATTAGTAAAATTAAATAAATAGTAATTAAATCTTACTATTAAAGCACAATGGGATTTAAAAATATATGTGTTTCCAGTTCTGGAGGAATTTCACCGGACTGCGGCTAGACCAAAAGCAACAATGACATATGCAGCTGTCGAAGCTGCAAGTAAAGGTATGAGGGGCAATGTTCATTCTGGTTCAGGACACCAACAAACAATTGAAAAATATGCAGAAGGCAGATATAATAGACTTAATGAATGATTTGTTAATTGTGAATGTTTTGTTGCCACTGAGTACTCGTTTAGTAATGACTGTGCTAGTGATGCTAACGAAGGACAGGACAAAAATGTTTATGATTCTTCAAAACTAATGTATTATTTTATTTAGTAAAAATTATTTAAGATCAAATCTTTACAAATAGATAACGCATATTTAAATAGATGCCTCGAATTACAGATTGTTCCCAAGGGTATACTTTTTTTAAGTTGCCCTTGGGTTTTGATATTGATGATGATATGTTTGCTGAATTTTCGGCTTTTTTTGATAAATGTGGATTTGATTATATGAGATTATTGACAAAGAATAATGCAAAGATTGGTGTATTACTAAATGAGACTGAGACACTGGATGAAGATATCAGGAATGATTTAATTTTTGCACAATGGAAAGAGTTTTATAATAAGCAGTTTGATTATGTGAATAAGAAATGTGTTAAGATACATGGTAAAAAAAGTAGGAAAGTTGAGAGGGATATGAACCAGTATAAGAATAAGCAAGTCTACCCTTGGGATAAATACCTGTGCAGCTATGTAGAAAATGTATGGAATAATAGCAAACAAAAACTCCTTGAATCCAGGATGAAAGGACAGGGTAGGTGACCATATGTTTCACATCACCCTTCAAATTTTAATTTCCAAGGCAGGAAGGGGCACAACCAAGGGTGTAGGTACCTAATGGACTCAGGACAGGACAATCAATATCAAAGTCAGTGTTATCACTGGAGACCCAGGGGGCCAAGATAAAACCAACCAACATGGTTGTTGTCAACAAACACCTGTATTCATATAATGGTTTTAATATATATAATTATACTAACCAAAATATAAGTAAAGAACATTTTTTCCCTATTTAGTAAAGGGATGAAATATATTCCTACCCAAACTCTTGATTTAACTGATACTCTAGTTGAGACTAAATTGTATTTTAGGAAATTAAATTTGGCAGTTTATTTTAACAATAAGGAAGGTCATTTGACCACATCTGAAGCAGGTAGTCAGTTAAAGAGGAACATTATGTTTAAGCCCCCACTGCACCCCATATTATCCACTGTTGAGGATGCTTTTGTAGATGACCTCTTCAAGTTACAGGTCAAACTTAATAACAGCAGACAGTTTTGGTTTAATTTAAGTAAAAAAGAACATGCCCTTCTCCAGCAACTAAGTACAGATAGATCAATAAGAATTATGCAACCGGATAAAGGGGGAGGAATAGTCCTGTTTGACTCTCTGGACTATTATCACATCATGTTAAGAATTCTATCAGACACTGACACCTATACTCCTGTATCCCTTAATGAAATCAACATAGCCTATCAAAGAGTTTATTCCTATATTGAAGAATATCTATTAGATGGGTGAATTGATAAGTCAATTTATGATTATTTAAAGGTAGATAAACCCATTATGGGTACTATATTTGGGTTACCTAAGGTACACAAGAGGATTGTGAATCCTCTCTTTCACTCTATTGTTTCAGGGAGCAGATCCAAGATGTATCCATTTGGGGTTGCCATAGATAGATGGCTTAAGCCCATCTATTCGAGGGTGGATCATTTACTCACTGATTCCTGGGGCTGTCTGAGCAGGTTAAAAACAGATATTTGGAGTAAGGATTTGTTATTCCTAACTGTGGATATTGTTGACTTGTATATGTGCATTCCCAAGGATTTAGGACTTGAGATGTTTTCTAATAGTATTATTCGTTATTCAGGTTTGGACAATGATAAGGTTAAACTTGTCTCTGAATTGATGACTTTAGTTTTGGAAAACAATTTCACATTCTTCAAAGGGAAATACTATAAACAAGTCAGGGGAGTAGCCATGGGTGCTTCATGTGCCCCCATATTTGCTAATCTTGTAGTATTGGAATGGGAAAATCCATGCATTTTCAATTGTCCTTTCAAACATAATGTCCACCTCTACCTTAGGTTTTTGGATGACATATTTATTTTGTGGAAAGGGTCCAAGCATGACACTGATTGCTTTTTGGACTACATGAATCAGACTACTCCCTTTTTGAAATGTACATATAATTGCAGTCCTGAGGACATCAGCTTTTTGGACACATTTATTAAACATACTGAAGTTGGTTTTAAATCTAATATTTACAGGAAACCCACCTTTAGTAATTCATACCTGGAATATTCTAGTTGCCATTCTCAGAAGCAGAAAAAAAGTATTATTAAGGGACAGATAATAAGAGCAGCCAGGATGACATTCTCATATGAGGATGCCCTTACAGAGATGGACTTGATAGTTAATTTGTTTTTGGAAAAAGACTATCACATATCCCTTCTCCAGGAGGTCAAGGAGTTGGTCATTTTCACATGTATAAACCCCTGTTGGTTGTGAGTTAGTAAAACAGAAAGAAGTAATGAACAGCAGAAAGTTTGAGAAGGTTGTTATTTTACAATACAGTGCACATCTCGGTGAAGTGAAGGAAAATTTTAATAAGAATTGGAACATTTTAAGGGTGAATCCAGATATTTTTGGGGTTCTGGGTCCAAATCCATGTTTTGTATATAAAACCGGCCTTAACTTCAAGGCCAGGTTTGAATGACCTACTAATGTAAAATCACATAATACAGGTAAGGTTGTAATCACAAGAAAGTGTAGAGCCTGTAAACAATGACCCAATATATTAGAGGCAGAGTCTCTAGTGCTTGAAAATATAATTAAAAGTAAGGTTTATTTCAAAAGTGTGAATTGTTTTTCTAAAAGGGTTGTTTACATGCCCAAGTGCCGTGACTGCCCAGCATTCTATGTTCTATGTCGGCAAGACAGATAGGGCTTTAAGATGTCATATCTATGAATATCTATATAGTATTAACAAGAATTTTGAAAATAAATCATTAAATAAACATTTGACATCTAGGCTTAAATGTACTGGATTCTGTTCAGCTACATTAGACCAAGTTGACATCAACCCAAGGGGAGGGGTTGAGAGAATAATGTTGGAAGAAAAAGAGATAAAATGGCAGTTAAAATTAAATGCCACTAGGGCAGCTGGAATAAATAACCTTTGCAAGGATGGCAAGTGCACAGGCCCAAAACTGAAATGCAACCAAAAACAAATAAGGCCAGCACATGTGTGAGAGGAAAAAAGACTTTAATAAAAATCAAATAGCAGTCAACAGACCGGTTTCTTAGGTTCATACTAGACTAACTGCCCTTGTGGGCAATTTTAAGCTTAGCCAATTACCCATGAGAATCAAACCCAGCACCTTGTGTCTGTAAGGTAAATACCTTAAACATTGTGCCAGCCTCCCACCCCTTCTATTTTGGACATTTATTCCTTATATTACTAAAGTGTTCAGACATACAAAGCCTAATAGGTCTGGAAATTTGACCTATATTAAAAGCGGAACAAGTACACACAGCCAAATAAACGACCCAATCTGTGCTACAATTTCCAAATATATTAATATGAAACATACAATATATATTTTTGGTGGTAAATTCTTTAGTTTGGAATATATGTTTACAAAATGAACATTGGCCAGGGGAAAACATCCAAGAGCTTTACTAGCATCTAGCGTACTTTGAATAGTATCGTAAAATTGCACCTTACATTTGTAATGATTAAAGTGGCCACCTAGTATTTTACCTTTTACCTACCTATTAGGCTTCGTATGTCTGAACACTTTAGTAATATAAGGAATAAATGTCCTACTAATGCACTATCTAAACATACTATCAAACATCCATCTGCTCAATTTCAGTTTATTATTGACAGGGTCTGTGGTAATAAAAGTTGTAAAATTGGATGGCACAATATATTAAATAAAAAGGAAAAGGCATGGATTGTGAGACTGGGTGGTCTTTTTCCACCTGGTTTAAATGAACATCTATAAACAAAATTTTGATTGGCTAATTGGATGTGTTAATTTGTAGTGACCTATAAATATGGGACTGTGTATTGCAGTCTGTGTTATGCATTGAAAAAGCCTTTCAGCCAAAACCGATCTGTTGATTTCTATATGGCTTTTATTAAAGTCTTTTTTCTTCTCACACATGTGCTGGCCTTGTTTGTTTTTTGGTTGCACCTGGAATAAATGACTACATTTCACTATTGCCTATTTTAAAACATAGGTCTTTTTTTAAATCATTAAGGAATGTCAGTTGAGGCTTTTAAAATGTCCCTATTATTTGAATTGTATATATATATATATATATATATATACGTAACTTTATTGAATGTTTTTTATTGTACTGTTTAATATTTTAGAGTGTGTTTGGACCTAAAGGTATTAATATTCACTGCTAATGGCAGTGTTTTACTATACTAAGAAATAATAGAAACACATATATTTTAAACCCCATTGTGCTTTAATAGTAAGATTTACTTACTATTTATTTATTTAATTTTACTAATTATTTAATTGTTTTCATTATTTAATTAATTATTGGTTTGATTGACTGATTTTGTGACTATAAAAATGGAGCAGTGTTGCTTATATAATGTTCTGATGAAGTTCACCTTTAGTGGACGAAAGCGCTTAATAATCAAAGCATTTCTTTTATGTTTGGGCAGTCCCTTTCATTGGCAGTTAAGTTCAACTTATTAGTTTTGGTTGTATTGTATTATCCACTGTTTTTACTGTTGAAATACATGCAGTTGCCTTGCTCCTTAAGCTTATTTTGCCCTTTTATTATATTTATCACGCTCATTATAGTTTTTTGTGCCCGTTTTACTCTAAACATGCTCATTGTGCAAACCTACCACTACCTGATATACTCTGTATTATATGTTCTTTTATGTAATTACATGTGGAGCTTTTCTCCCCGGGCCTCCACTGAAAATTGGCTCATCTCTGGCCCAGTGGACTTTCCCGGTAAACAAATGCAATAAATAAACAAATAAGTCTGAGCCCTATATGAATAGTTTTGCTAGTTTTATCAAATATCATGGTTTCAAATATTTTGTTTAATTAATAATGCATTTTGTTCCTTTTGCTTGCCTAATAATACATTTTTGTGCTACTCGTTTGATTAATAATGTGTTTTGTGACTTATAAATGCACCATTTCATTCTCTTTGCCAAATAGATAATGTGTGCAGTTTTCTTTACCTTTAGATCATGTCTAATCCTTTTTCATTTGCCTGTGCTCCATTTCTATCAACCTACTTAGTCTGCCTTCACCTTCAATTCTGGACCTCATGCCTCGTGGAAGTAGCTCTCATAATCCCGGTTATGACACCATGTCACTCGTGTGGTCATGATAAAGCAGATGAACATTTGTGGGTTCAGTTCAAGCAGCTTTATTACTCACAAACACATCAGAAATGTAAACTTACAAACAGACTGACTACCACACTCATACATGTTAACACTCTGGCTGTTCTCCGAATAATGGCACTGCTACCTGCACTTGCTCTGTAGTTATATGCACGTGCTACATTTGGAAATGCTTCTTAAAGGTACATATACACACTCTGATCTACATCTAGTTAACTCCTTTGACACAGTAGCACAGGTAGTAAACAGTGGGAACGCTGATCTTTCAGCATATGTTGACCTTGACAAGACATTTGATACCATGTCTTATGTCAATATAATAAACAAACTAAATGCACTCCTAACTGACACATATGTAATTAGATGGATTATAAATTGTTTGAAGGACATAACACACACAGTGAGGGTGGTGGATGCTTCTTCAGTGAGCATATAGGTGATCATTGGAGCACCACAGGATTCTGTCTTGTGACCTCTTCTATTTGGCATCCACTTCTCTTATCTCCAAGTCAAAATGAGGACCTCTCATTAACTGAGCTTGCAGATGATTGTAAACTGTGTGTCATTCTCAAGTCCTCCTCCAACACATACAGGCACTCCAACATGGGTTTACATTTGTTAACAACTGGTATACTAAAAACCAGCTCACATTAAACACCAAATGTGCAATATTGCTTTGGATAAACAATTCCTCCCTCCCTCCATCTTATAGTATAGACAATACCCCACTTCAAAATGAGAATGCAGTGAGAGATCTTAGAACATGGGTAGATAGTTCCATCTCATTTGACCATCATGTTGCAATGATGTTTAGAAAAGTCCTTAAGTCCTTATACCTTGTGCAGCTCATTGTAAAAGGTATATTGTCAAGATTAATAAAACAGTCTTTGTATTCTGCACTGATTAGGCCAAACACATAATACAATGCCCTCTTTGGGTTGCATCTCCCGAGCCACATCAAGCAACTGGAAAGACCACAGAGGTGCCTAAATAAGAAGATCAAAGGGCTTAAAAAAACTGAGCTACCTGGAGAGACTGTAAGCTCTATCTCCATATTCAGCATCCTATTGACTCCTTAGGGATGGTATTTGCCTCAATTATCAGGCCATAAGGGGTCCAATAATACAAGACCTCTTACACCTTCATAAATCATAATCCTACAAATACTAGAACCAGAGACCTAAACAAATAAAATAAGGTTTAGATACAGAATTGTCATACAGTACATACCCATTCTATGAATTGAAATTCCTCTCCAAATTAAGCATTGCATTTTACTATCTTCCTTAAAGAAGAAGGTAGATAATAGGATAAGCATTCATAAATTCACCCCTGATGTGACAGACCTATCCTTCCTTGCCCAGATTCCTTGTATTTTCTATGATTCTAAAGTATGTTTGTAAATATCCGTAATGTGAAATTTAACAGAGGCAGCTCTTAACTGAGGAATGCACTCACTCATTTGTGAAATTATGCCACTCAGCAAGTCATGTAAATGATAGTTGACTTATTGCTGCAGCAACAGCAAATAGTCATTGTCCTTTATTTCTGCTATCTTGTATCACAACAGTTTGCTCACTATAGTTCCTTACTGCTGTTTTCTCTAGGTCATCCCATCCACTTCATCACAGACTAGTAGTACATTTAAAGCCTGCAGACTCAACACCAGTGTAGACCTTGAAGTGTCAGTCTTGTAGGCTCCTAGGATACATTTAATCTAATTGACTTAAATTGCTCGTATTCTTTGACTGCCTAATACCAGTTTCTTAGTTGTAGCCAGGTCTTCCTAAAGGTAGGAATTTTCTACCACATTTTAGTTGTGCAGTCTACCATAATGTATCAAGAAGAGATAAACTACCCTTTGCATTTAAGGGTTATAGTGCAATATCTTAGCAGTAAAACCCTTTTCAGTTTGGAATTAAATCCTGAAAATATAATGCCAAATAAGTGGACTTTTGTAAAAGTGTATCAACTGATTGGTTTAATAGCAGCAAAGCTTTTTCTGCATGTACAGTGAGGTGAACCCCTTCCCAGAAAATGTCAGTAATCAGGTGAAAAATACAAACATTTAATACAGTTACCTCAACCTTACAGTTCTGCCACGTATCAATATTTTCATCTAGAACTTGTAACCTTCACTTTTTTTTGTTTACTTGTTACTCTGGTAAATTGACTGACACTTGACCTTTTTCAGTCACAACTAAGGATGTAACAATAGAGTCTATATGCATGAACAGTTTAGAATAGCCAGTCACCCTAAGCAGTATCTTATAGGCAGCCATCATCAGGCAGCCAATCTTTTTTTTAACATGATGTACAGGCAATATCACCTGATAATGCATGAATGCAAACATATGCCTGGCATCATAAAAACATTCTACTCTTACTGCCGCCAGGACCAAACACTCATCTCACCTTCATGTTATATTACTGCATATCTCTTTGGGGACAGGATATAAGCATTCAGACCCACTACTGAAACTATAGGATTATTCACTAGTGAACTCTTGTAAGATTTGTACATAAATAGCTGTCCTATCATACATTCTGAATACAGAGTAATAAAGTGGCTAGGTTAATAATAAAATGACAAAAAATACATTAATGCAGATAGTATCCTCTGTGATATTGTTTCATAAATTAATATATGCATCTGAAAACTGACTGAATGTTATGCAGGTGATATGCTCATATGGATAGGAGGTGCAACATGAAGAAAACACAGTAAAATGCTTCTAGATGCTACCATCCAAATTCCAAGGAGGTCTAATGCAGAGCTATTGGATGAAAGAAATAAGCTACCTAACATTAGAGAGTAATTCAAAATGAAGACTATCCACAAAGGAACTACATCATAACCTGGGAAAAACAATGTTATGGGAACCAGGACAACTGCAAACCTGATAAAGCAAATCATAACAAGTACTCTGGAATAATTTGCACATGGAGACCTGGTTAATTATACCATTTATAAACTAAAACACATTCACATACACCTAAGGAGTATACTTTAAAATGGTCTTTTGCTTAAGAGAAGAGCAAAGACAATGCATCCTCATGAGTCTTAAAGGGGTAGTGTGTTTCTCATTAACAGTTTTGCAATCTAGCCCCAACAGACCAAAAGAAATACAAGCCAAAGAAGCATCCAATACTTTTTTCCAAAAGCAGTAGCATTTACTGTAAATGTCCTTATAAATTACTTCCATGGTTGTGTTCATATGTTTATTAGCAAAGGGAAGCAAATATGGTAAAATGAACATCAAGCTTTACCTGTCTGATTACTGAAAATATCTATGAATGTTTTACTGGGCATTGAAACTCATCGCTTATCACCAAATAAATCATCATCAATATCAACCCCCATTTTTTTTTCATTTTCTACAGAGGGATAGGGTATTGTATCAATTGTCACCATTTTGCTCTCTTAATTCAATGACATTCTCATCTCCTACCTTCTTTGACAATCATGCCTGACTAAAGCAGGTTTTCTCTCACACAATCCATCCTTCTCTTTTCTGGATGCCCTCATTTCCTCTTGCCTTCCTGTCTGTCTCCAAATCTTCACCAGATTGTCTTCTTTTCTGCACATATGCCCAAACCATTGTAATCTGTTCTCTTTGACCTTCTATGCAATTAGAGCTGCTTGAGCTTCTGCTCTGATATCATCATTTCTTCATCTTCTGCTCAGTGTGCATCTTAATACCCGTCTCATGCACTTTATTTCCATCACCTCTAGATTCCTTAACTGCTCTGCTTTCAATGCCCATGTTTTGATACCATATTACTTGCACACCTGTTTTTACACCATACTTTTATCTTATTTAGCATTCTTCTATCACACTTCTCTGATATTCTATACCAGTTGTCCGCAGCTAGTCTGATTCTATCTTTAATCTCCACATTCAGACTTTCCCTCTCCTCAATCATCCCTCCCAGATACTTGAAGCTGTTAATCTGATCCACTATTTTCCCTTCTATCTCAATTTTCAACTTTTTCTGATTTCCCCATTTGCTGCTTTGGCAACTGTCTCATCTGTACACCATTTCATCTAGTATGCCTTCCATTCTCCTATCATTTGCTAAAGTTATTGTTTAGAGTTTGCTTAAAATCACATCATCTGCATACAACAGCTTTGTTGTTCTGTGTCCTCAGACCTGTTTACTAATGTAGTTCATAAACAGTATGAACATCAGTAGGCTCAGGGCTGAATCCTGATGCACCCCCACTTCAACTGGGAGCTACACTGCGAATCCAAACACTTTTCTTACTTGTGTCATTGGGTATGTGTATCACAGGACTGCCCAAATCATCTTTCTTATTACCTTGTCATACACCTTCTCCAACTCTAGGAATGCCCAATTGGACTCTTTCCTCATCTCCATCTTCTCCTCAGCTACCTGTCATACTGCAAACATCAGGTTGGTTGTGCACCATCTTGACATGAATCCAAACTGTTCATCTCCCTTCTTACTTTCTACTACTCTAAGTATTAATTTATCAATCACCCTTTCCAACACTTTCATGCAGTGTGACAGGAGTGTGATACCTCTATAATGCACACAGTTGTGAATGTCCCCTTTGTTCTTGTACACTGGCACTGGTATGCTTATTCTCCAGTCATATGGGATACACCTCTCACTACATACCGCTATATCCTCTGCAGCCATTTCTTCTGTAACTCACTCAACATTTTGATTATATCTTACATGACCTCATCTGAGTCAGCAGCTTTTCCTGACTTTTTCCCTTAGTGCTGTTCTTACTTTTTCCTAAGATGGACTTTCTTCTTCTTTCGTCGTAGGTTGTGTCTGGGGCATTAAAGCTACTCTAGGGTTCCCTTCATTAAGAAGCTGCTAGAAGTACTCCTTTCATCTGTCTTTGATGTCCTGTGGACATGAGAGTAGGTTGTTTCAGGCTTTCAAAATGAAGGGGTGTCTGATGATTATTTTCATGTTCATAAGTTTACAGGCAAGTATTGGCTAGCTGCCCTTGGAGGCCATTTTAAGCCTCCCAACCTATCCCATTTGTTTATAGATAGGCCTTACCCGTCCTTTGGTCAATAAATATATATTACCCCAAATAAGAATGACTGGAATCATACCATAGATAACTTGAAGGGAGCTGTGCATGGAATAAAGCATTTAGGATCTGCCTCTGTCCATTAGAAGTACAAGGGGCAATCCTGTATAAATTTTCTGTTCCTCATCCATAAATCTAAGTTGCACTTGAATATGGATAAGGATGAACATTGTTTTATGGGCAGTCTGTTCCACAACAGCAGTATCCCCTGAGAGATATACTTGTCCCTCCAAACCATTCTTTTGATGTTGCAGAACAGGTTTAGATCCCAAAATTGATCAAGTATTTCTGATGTAAATCTATCAGCAATGGATCAGAGGATACCTTGTATTCCAAACACAGGTCACCTCATAGCAGCCTGTAGGATACTAAGTATAGTGACAGGTCTTTGAGTCAGTCTATGTAGAACATGCTGTTTAGGCCTTGTATCCTTTTAGTAAGGTACCTCTGTAGCTGTTCCAGTTGTTGCATATGTCTGGACAGATACATGCTAAAGGGAGCATATACTCAATGACTGGCCTAATGTGGACTTATTAAAGGGGGACAATGATATATCTACATGTTTTGTCAATGTGTTAGTTCCCTGGGGTACAGAACTTCCTAAATTATACAGTAATGCATATTTTGGCATTTAGTTCCAGTCCATGATTTTAACACCAGCTATTTATTTGAGGGAACCTTCCTGCAGGATGGCTAAGTCATCTGGAGATTCAATGACTGTTCCTAGCATGAAACTTTATCTTCCTGTCTTTGCTACAATCTGATAGAGTTTTCTTTGTACCATCTGCTGAGTCACTTTCCAGAAGCTGTTAGAGTGCCTCTGATGCCTTATTTTTTGATATTGTGAAATGCTCTCCTAGTCTGTTAGCTAACCAGTATTCTATCTAAGCCTGGTCCATCTTTATCATGTCCCACTTTTTCGTGGAACCCTTCTTTCTTTTGATGACTTCTGGGACTTCACCTTTCCTTACGTACCTTATTTCAATACCTCACTCAATCACATCTCTGTTCTCTGGGAACAGAATCTTTCATCGAAGAGTGAAAAAGCCAGTTCAGCTGTACATCAATTACTGGCTTTTACACTATGGGATTTCACTATAATGGGGATCAAGGAATATGTCCTTTCCCCACTGTGGTATGATCTCAGAATTCATAGGTTCATAGGTCAATAGGTGTATACTAGGCTAATGGCCCTGGGGCCTTTACAAGCCTAGCCATAGGATTACCCTGGCATCTTGCCACCCGACCTTAGTTCCCAGTGTCTCTGTCGAGTAGAACCATTGGAGTTATCCCCAGGGTGAATTTTCTATTTCCCATCGACTCATCAATATTTCTCTTGAAGAGGGTCAGCAAGGTGCTCTGCTTGACCTGTATGGGAAGTCTATTCTATAGCATGGGCAGTCTCTGGGTTATGAACCTGTCCCTCCAGTGCATTCTGCTGATTGTGGTAATAAGGGTGAGGTCTCTAGAGCATCTGGTGCGGAGGGATTGGGATTTCTTTAGATGTAGCACTTCTAACATGGTATGTATATATATATATATATATATATATATATATATATATATATATATAAATATATATATATATATATATATATATATATATATATAAATAAATATATATATATATTCTCTGCAAAAAAAAAAAAAAGAAAAAAACAATGTTATCTATGGGGGTTTTTTTAGTCTTTTGTGGATCAATTTTGCATTGGTTGGCCATTAGGTGTTGATCATTTGCTGATCAATATTGTGCGTTTTCAATGGAAAGTTAGGTTTCACTGTTTTATAGTTCTCACACATGCTGTTTTGAGGTGCTGATATTCTTCTTCAATTAGACATGTTTCTTCTTCTTCCTAATTTTTTAAACTCTTGTTTTTTCACTCCAATCAACTTTCAAGTTTTCAGCCTTGTCACTGTTGACTTCACAGCCTTCTCTGATCACTGCTTGCAAATGATTTTTGTGACCAGTGGTTTATGCTGTGGCTGACCGTTTCACTGAGGATGACTTTGCAATCTCTGTTTCCAACCCCATTGCCCTTTCCTTACTAGGAAGAAGTCTACCCAAGTTGCACGTTTGCCAGTCTTGAATGTAATCTTGTGACTGTCTCTCTTCTTAACCATGTGTTGGCCACCATCAAACCAGAAGTCTAGAATGTCCTCTCCTTTATTCCTGTTGCCCCACCCATGTAGACCCAGGCATTCCTTATATCCTGTTCTGGCTGTCCCGATATGTGCATTTAGGTCCCCCCTTATCAACACCAGCTCATGTTGTCCTGCTTTGGTGCTGCATCTGCTGCCTCATTGCATTATTTTCCTTGATACTGCAACCCCGCTGTGGGGCATAGGCTGAGATTATGAATACTGCCCTATCATTACGCTGAAGGTGGACTGCCATGAGTCTGTCACTAAGTCTAATAACATCCTTCATTGTCTTCTGAAGCCTATGCCTCACCACAATTCTCACGCCATTTCTAGTCTGTCATCCCCCTGAGTAGTGGACTCTGGATCCCAAGCCAAGTGGCTTTGCTGCACTACCCTTCCATTTTGTTTTCTGGATATAGAGGATGTCCAGCCTTCTCCTTACCATCATGTTATCAACTTCCAAGCTGCATCCTGTCAGTGAACTTGTACTGAGTGCTTCAATCTTTAGTTTATGTTTGGCAGGATGAACTTTTGCTGAAAACAACTGCAACCCAAGTTGGGCAACTAGGTGCTGGCCGGCCAGCAGCTTATTGACCCAGGGTTTCTGGATTTTATGCACATAAATCCTCTCACCAAAAGCATACTTCCCTGGCAAAGGTCAGAATCACAGACACATACCCATTTTCATTTTTCTGGCTACATCAGTCAATGTGACCAAATCACCATACAGCCAATTTTTACACCATTGCCTGTCTATCCCTGACATGGTATGCAGTCTGTCATCCATGTTTTCCTATGCAGAAGACACTGTACACCATATCTGATGCCTAGCATGGTTAGTCTATACAACTCTTCCCCAAAAGGCACCATCTACAGTTTGTGCCATTGCCCATGACTCCCAAGTAAATATTCTTTCTCATGTCTAAGGGTAAAGCCCAAATGACCAATTAGAGCAAGAAGGAGAAGTATATAATATCATAAGCTATACCATATTATGTATTATTATTATTAGATGGCAGGGTATTATGAACCTTTATAATTTAAATAGTTTTTGTACGAATTTTGGGCTGGATTCATGATGGCTTGCACTGAGTCTACGAGTAGAGTAAGACTCCATGCAGCCATCATGTCCAACGAGCGATCCAGGAACAGCCTGTAGGGGCGTGTAAGAGAGCTCCTAAAATGTCTCCTACATGGACAGGGCCTGGATATGCAAATTACCTCACTTGCAGCCAAAAGGCATGCAAATGAGGTAAATTTGCGATCCAGGAAGCACAAACCTGTCCGAGTAGGAGACGTGTTAGCTGCAGAAATGTACTCAGTTGACAACTGAGTACCATTCTGCAAATAGCACAATGGAGCCTTGTCAGCTCCAAATAAAGGTTGCATATGGTTGAGGAAGCATGCCAATGGCCAAATATACGGCCATTGGAAAGTTTCCCAGATGCAAAATTAAAATAAAAAGATTTTTTTTTTCGGTGATTTCAGATATGTAAGCATAGCGCAGCGCCACACAAATGGGGTGCGCTATAAAAATCAAAAAATTAGACAATAAAAGCCACAAACATGGAATTTATGAAAATTGTTAAATGACACTGTAAGGGAATAGCAGGATGAAGACAACATGGCCACCGAGTAGGGGTCGCTAAGGGGAGAAGCCCAGTCTGAGACATGTAACCAAGCATTAGTAGGCAATCCTATGTAAATGAGTGTTAGGATAGTGAATCACACTTTTACATAGCCAATGAGCACAGTCAGTGGAGTGTAGGAGTAGGATATGGGGAGGAACAGAGTAGGAGATAGGTGACATCACAAGGGGGGTATGTATGAAAGTAGTGAAGCTCATTGGAGCACAGTGGCATGTGTTAGCTGTCAGTTAGACATCATGGAAAGAGGTGTGTCAACAGGTAGGCCAGGTAAAGCCAAGAAATGGAAGGTGTATACTGTAAATAACACCAAAGTTTCTTGCTGAGCGGGTATGCTCGTGTGTTCTCGCCTGTAAACTCGAGTAAGACAGAGTGCGCGCGTGGAAGCGTGAGTGCGCGCGTTTAAGCTGGAATAAGCATGTATCAGGCTGTTGGAAGACCTGTAAGCGTGTTTGCGCTGGGGTGCGCACAGTTTAACCTGAATAAGCAAGTTTTAGTCCGTGTAAGCATGTGTGCACGCGTGTTAGCTGTTGTGAGCGTGGTTCCGCTTGTATGCGCGCCGCTCCCCCAAGGAAACAGAAAGGAAAAAGGAAGCACAACAAATAGTAGGAAGCTACCAGGGAATACTAGTAGAGCTAGCAGGTGCAAGCAATCAGAATCAGGCAATTACACAGGCAGAACACTAGCCCATCCCAGCACTTAAAACTCTGCAAACAACAGTGCAGTTTGTTTCTCTCAAGAGACACTGCAACACTGGAGTAAGCTACTAGAAGTGAAAACTGAAAAAGCTACACTCAGACAAAAAATGCTAGGGGCTGCCATTGCTGTTATAAGGTGACATATGCAACATGCTGAGGGTGGTGACAATGCAATGCTGCCAGACAACCCACAGTGAGGAGACGGAGAAGAGTGTACAGGCCCAGGGTCACCTACCAGGGGTTACATGAGCTGGAGATAGTGGAGTGCTATAGAGTGGACAGAGACTTCCTGCAGCAAATTGTTGAGCTGTGCAGGTCACACCTCACACACAGAACCAACAGAGGGGAACCCATCCCAGTGGAAACCAAGGTATGTGTTGGCCTAAAAATACTAGCAACAGGTACCTTTCAGAGACCAACTGGTGATATGATGGGGATCCCACAGGCATCAGCATCCAGGGTACTGCACCAGTTCCTGGAGGCCATGTCAGCACATGTCGGTGATCATATATATTTCCCCAATTCCCGTGAGGTATTGGCCAGCAATATGCATCTCTTCCAGCAAATAGCAGAATACCCTGAGGTAGTGGTTGCAATAGACTGCACGCATATATGCATCAAAGCACCAGCCGGTGAGTGGGGTAGGGCCTACATTAACCGCAAGGGCTTCCCCTCCATCAACTGCCAGGTCATGTGTGATGCCCAGAGCATAATAATGAATGTGTGTGCTGGCTGCCCTGGAAGCTACCATGATTCCCATATCTGGCATCTGATGCAGCTGTACCAGGCATTTGCCAATGGGGACATCCCACATGGTCACTTAGTGAGGGATGTTGGCTATGCACTGGAGCCGTGGCTGATGACACCCATCAGAAACGCACACACAACTGAACAGCAATGCCATAATGAGGCACACGCACAAACACGAAATGTAATTGAGCATGTGTTTGGGTTGCTCAAGTCATGGTTCCAGTGCCTGGACACATCTGGTGGAGCCTTGCAATACTCACCAACTACATGTACGCAAATTGTCATGGTATGTGCTATGCTACATAATATGATTCTGTGAAAACAGCTGCAGCAGGACCAGCATAGGCCTGGGACAAACAGCCCCCCACCAGTGCCAAGGCCATCACAGGCAGAGCGTGACTCAGAGGAGGAACAACCTGAGCCTGCCCCAGTAGGCAGAAGGAGGCGTGCCCAGTATGCCTTGGCCTTGGCAAAGAGGTAACGCATAGCACATACACTGGCTCAGTAGGAACCCCGGAAATTATACCTCTCTCTGACTCATACATATAGTAAAAGGGATGCCTAACTTGACACTACCTGTTTCCAAACATGTATAGGGAGTGCAGTATGTGCATCTGACATAGGCAGCCCTGCAGCACCACCTGAGGCATGATTGCCATGTGTTAAGCAATGTAGTATCACCTGTGGCCTTTTGGATATTGCCAAAGGTTCTTGTCACCCCCATAGTGCCTTTTTTAGGTAAGGCTCAAAACACAAACCCACCTCCATAGGTATCACAAGGGATAAGAAACTATAAGTAATGCTACTCAATGCCAGAAGTCTAAACTGCAAGATGCATGCACTCCAAACTCTCCTCAGCATGGAGAATGTTGATATCTGTGCAGTAACAGAAACCTGGTTCAAGACTCCCAAGAGCACCCTAGCATTAACAGGTTACACCTCATACCATGCTTTACAGCTGCAAAACATGGAACAAACTACAAAAGGAGGGTGAGTATCAATATTTGTCAACGATACCCACACCCCCAGTTTGGTAGCACAGCATGAAGCATCGGAGACTATCCATGTGCAACTAACAGTGGCTAAAACCGCCTTCCAGTTCACAGCCTGCTACAGACCACCCTCCTAAACCCAGGAACCACACTTGGCCGACTGGAGAACACATGAAAATATGAAGGTCTCCCCATTATATTGGGTGACTTCAACTACCCAAACATAGACTGGGAGCATTACCCTAGCCTCAACACTCTAGCCCAAAGGTTCCCAGAATTTATAAACCAAAATGCTATGGAACAACTTGCTACCACTCCCACAACAGGGGAAAAATACTGGACCTGATCATCACCAACATGGGGACTCTATGCCCAAGACCAGAAGTGTATCCCTCACTGGTAAGATCAGACCAGAGAGTAATCTCACTGGATATTCACATCCCGATCCCAGCCCATGGCCAAAAAAACACAGTGAAAATTATTCACTAAAGCAAATGTCACACTCCTCAAAACTGAGGTGGAATCCTTCACAGCCCCTGTGCCTGTGGAAAATATGGCCCAGACCTCATAACCCTTTATAAACGCATTCTATGAACACCGTCAGGAATACATGGATCATGCAATCCCAAATAAAACCAAGACCCAATCCTCCAAAGCCAGGCATCCTGTCCGGTGGACTCCAGCCATAAACAAACCATACAATACAAGGAGGAAGCTACTATATGATAGATCAAAATCCCAAAAAGGGAAGGCATCTCTGATCAGTATTATTGAAAAACTATGGCCACACATAAGATCGTCTAAGGCCATCTTTGAGATAAAAATTGTACAGGACACCAAGGATAATCACAAGGCATTATTTACTTATGGTAGGAACCTGTGTGGGAATCCCCAGATATGCTCAGAAGTAGTCCAAAATGACAAACAATACACCAACCCATAGCCATTGCCAACGTCTGAGCTGACAAGTTCAGTGCAAACTCCCCCCCCCCACCACCACCACCAAAAGGGCAAATATCTATCCCAGCAGAGTGCTGGCCTCCTGACATCGCAGATGCTCAGGTAACAGCCAGCCTCTCCAAAGCAAAACACGCAGCATCAATGGGACCAGATGGTGTCCTGGGCTGTGTCCAACATGAACCCCAAGAAGAATTGAACACAAACATAAAACCACTGTTCAATCTCAGCCTTACCACAGGATATGTACCCAAAGAGCAGTGTACAGCAACAGTGGTCTCTCTCCACAAAGGTGGTGCCTCAATGGATACTGCAAACTATCACCCCAGAAGCCTGACTACCTTGTTCTGCAAAGCTATGGAAAGATCATCATAGACCTCAGAAATTAACATATTGGGGACCTACAGACACTTGATCCTACTCAGTTTGGCTTTGTCAAGGGCAGATCCTGCCTCTTAAACCTGGTTGAGTCATTAGAAACAGTCACCAAGGCCATTGACGAGGGGAAGGTGGCCCACACAGCCTACCTGGACCTCGCAAAAGCCTTCCCTACAGTACCCCACTTGGTCATCATAGATAAGATCACCAGCTTCAATATAAACCCCTATGTCACTAGATGGGTTGCAAACTGGCTCAAGGACAGACAGAACCCACATGGTCAGAAATGCTGGAGCCATGTCAGACCTCAAACCAGCTACAAGTGGCATCCCACAAGGCTCAGTCCTGGGACCACCCTTGTTTGGTATATCTTTCTCAGAGGTACAGCCCAACACAGAAGGACTTTTGGTGAACAAGTTTGCAGATGACTGCAAACTGGGCACCATAATTTACCCTCCAGCTGACACAAGCATCCTACAAAAGGGCCTCATAGAAACAGACAACTGGTGCCAGGGTCATGTCCTCAAGCTAAACGCAAAACAGTGTATAGTCCTCCCCTTTGTCAAAAACTAAGTGCCCACAAATTACCACATAGGTGGTAACCCATTAAGTATGAAAGAAGTGATAAGGGACCTGGGGACCCAAGCTGATAGCAATCTCACATTCGATAACCATGTGGCCAAAGTGTTTAGAAAAACATTTCATATAGCCCACCTAATCATGAAGGTATTCACATCTAAATCAGGGGAGGTCATTGTGCCTCTTAACTCATCCCTCATCAGGCTCATAATTGAGTACAATGCCCCTTGTGGGATGTACCTTATCAGACACCTGCAGCAGCTGGAAAGACCACAAAAGTACCTCACCAGGAGGATCAAAGGGCTCAAACACATGCCATTCACTGCCTGGTTAAAGAAACTGCAGCTCCACTCAGTGGAATACCGCCTGCCCAGAGGCAATCTGTGTCTGATATATAAAGCCATGTCCAACCAGGAATCAATGGACATGCTGCACCTCGGAAACTCAGAATCCCATCAAGCTACATGCTCAAGAGACCTGAACCTCAGGACTGAAATAAATACGACATGCTGGAGTGACAGATTCATAACCCAGAGGCTCCCCCCACTCTTGAGTAAACCCCCACTCCAGGTTAGCCAGAGTCCCTCATTGACTCTCTTCAAGAGGAATCTTGATGAGTGGATGGGAGATTGTAGGTTTACCCTGGGTATCACTTCTATGTCACTGTTAGACAGAGGCACAGTATACCAACCTTGAAAAATGTCATGGCAAACTCCATTTAAAATGTGTGTTGAAAGCCAAACACACTCTGGCTAGGATTATAAATGCCCTAGGATAGATAGCCTAGTATGAACCTTAAGCAGTCTGGTCTGTTCAGTATGAACATTTAAAGCAGTGATGGGATGCAAACCCATGATACTGTGCACCATAGTGAAAGTACTGAACCACTACTCCATGAAAGTATTGCAGTGCTCAGCCAGTAAGAGAGAATATTGCCAAGTCTTTGCAAACTATCACATGGAAACCCTGCAGGCACAGCATAATCCCTGTTGAGTTATGACACAAAGGAGTCTGGCAGTAAGAACACAACAATACTTCCAACACACACAGTATAAATGCCAATATTGGTCATGTTCACACACAACCAGAAATGTAGTGGACTCCAGATCACAACATATGGAAAGGTCACACTGGGCATGCTCACACACTTGGATAAATGAGACATATGTCAGGCAACAAACCATGGAAAGGCTGAACTGGGCATGCTCACACACTTAGGCCATGTCTGAGTATAGCAGTCAGTCACACATATCTGGCAGTTGCATGTGTTAAGCCAGGAACCTCCCACGATCCAGCAATCTGCCCTGTGCACACAGTTAAATGACAACAGACACATATATTAATATACTGGAACCCTGTAATGATCAAACATGTTACGCAGATGCACAAGTTGATCATAGAAACTGGGAAAGCTATGTCAATAAAGAACTGCAAACAGTAGCAGCAACAACTATTGTGCATCCCGAACATAAACATAGGTGCAGAGGTCAATACTATGCTGTCTGCCCTAGGGAATTCATAAGCCTAGGCAGAGTGTATTTGGCGTCCACCTCCCCAGTAGAGTAGCTTACTGTGCCTCTGTAAAGTAGGTCACAGAATGCACCCTTTAAGGCTAGTTTGCTGTGCATCTGTCAAGCAGGGACACAGTGGAGATCCCAGGGGTGAAATTGCAATTTCCCATCCATGCGACTGTATTTCGCTGGAAGAGAGTTGGCGAGGGGCTATGTCTAACTTTAATTGGGATTCAATTCCAGAGTGAGGGGAACATCTGGGTAATGAATCTGTCCCTGCAGCATGTCCTATTTATTTTTGTGCTGAGGTTTAAGTCCCTGGAGTGCGTAGCTCTAAGGGTCTTGGATGTTATGAGGTGGAGCATGTCCATTATTTCTGGGTTTGAAATGGCTGCATACATCAGGCATAGATCACCTCTGAGTAGGCGTTAAGCAACCAAGTAGAGCTGGAGATCCTTTAGTTGAGCTGCATAGGACATCTGTGTGTAGCCCATGATCCTCTTGGGGAAGTACTGTTGTGTTCACTGTAGTTGCCGCAGGTGTTGGGTAAGGTACACCCCAAAAGGGGCACTGTAGTCAAACATGGGCCTGATGAGTGAATAGTAGAGGGCCACAATGACCTCCCATGATCTACATGAAAACACCCATGTGATAAGGAGGGCTATATAAAGGTCTTTGCAATGACTCTGTCAATGTGATTAGCAAAGGAGAGGTTATGATCTATGTGGGTCTGTGGGATATTGCTCTGTTATTTAGTAGCTTCCTCCTTTTGTTGTACAGCTTATATATGGCTGTGGTCAACCAGACAGGTCTCCTGTTTTGGAGGAGTCATGGTTTTATTTGGGATAGCATGATCAATGCATACCTGCAGGTGCTCATACAATGCCTTTGTAAAGGATTCTGCAGATTGGGCTGTATTATCCTCTAGCACAGGGCCTTTGAAGTATTCCACCCCAGTCTTCACACGTGCAAAGTCTGCTTTTGAGAAATTCTTTACAGTGATTTCTTTGGCTGGGGGTGGGGACGGGATATGGATGTCCAGGGAAAGTTGTTTATGGTCTGATCTTAACAATGATGGTTCTACCTCTGATGTGGAACATAGAGTCCCCATGTTGGTGATGATCAGGTCCAAGATGTATTCTCCCTTGTGGGTGTGGTGACTGGTTGTGCCATAGCACATGGATCCACAAATTGTAGTGGCTGTAGGGTGATGTTGTTGAGGGCCTGAGTAGTATCCCCAGTCAATATTTGTGTACCTGAAGTCAACCACTATAATGGTGTGTGTGAAGACCTGCATATCCTACACTGATCCCTGGAAAGCCAAGTGTGGTTACTGGGTAAGGGGGGGGGGGGGGTGGTCTGAACTACACACCAAACCAAAAGGCAGTTTTGCACAATGGTAGTTGTATATGTATGGCCTGTCATGCTTAGTGCAGTGTTTCCAACCCAGAGGTGTGTGTATCTGTGATGTATATGGATGCACCCCCTACTTGTGTTGTGTGTTACAAGTCCTCTGGTCACAAAACATGCTATAGAACATAACCAGGCAGTGCCAGTGTGCATATGTGACCCTGAACTAGGCATCTGTGAATGTACAGATATTGTTAACCCCCATACTGAGGGATAGTTAAATATGTACATTCTTCTTTGGAAAGACTGATGATGTCAGCACCCTATAAATACACCAGGAGAAGGGAAATCATCCAGTAAAGCGAATAGCGCACTGTGCTAATGTGTCTCTCTCAAGTATCATAACATAGTTAGGTAGGTGTTTGAATCCTGCAAACGTTGTGTGTGTGCATGTGTATGCAGTTCTCTGTGAAAGGAATGGCCTTTTTGAAGACTGGGATAACACACTAAAAGATGTACATTCCTCTTTGGAAAGACTGATGATGTCAGCACCCTATAAATGCACCAGGAGAAGGGAAATCATCCAGTAATGCAAATAGCGCACTGTGCTAATGCGTCTCTCTCAAGTATCATAACATAGTTAGATAGGGGTTTGAATCCTGCAAACGCTGTGTGTGTATGCACAGTTCCACCATGTGGCTGCCATATACGAGTGTTTGTGGACAGCCACAGACTGTACCTGCCAGGTCATACAGATCACTGTCTCTGGCCACAGACACGGTACCTGTGCCTGGCAGGGGTGCTACGGACAGTATCAGATACTAAGCCAGACTGGGTACTGTCATCAGAAGCAGTGGGTTGTTGACTGGACACATGTCCCTGCTGGGACTGTCCAGAGCCACATGCACATGGTCTTCTCGGACAGTCTAATGACAGCACAGACCCAGCATTGCTGGGGCTGGTACTGGCACTATGGCTGCAGGTTTGTTGTCGTCCATGATGACTGCCAGCTGATAATGTTGCTGGCATACATCCACGTCAATGCCTCAACCGTCCTGCACTGTCCTGGCTCCTGGACATGTAGTTGTGGGAGAGATCTAATGTGTCCCCCCAACGTCTATCAATGACCTTGCTGATGTTACGGATGGCAGATGCAATGTCCCGCATAGTGTCATTCATAGCGGTGCGATGTGCTCTAAGCTCCCTCAGACCCTGTCTGGTGTACCGTTCCATACGTGCCTGTGCCTGCATTACAGCCCGGAACATAGCTGAGGTGGAAAGACCTCTGTGGGCACGTCTGACAGGGGCAGTACGACCATGGATGCTCCCATGAGAACCCCTGGACATCTGCCTGTGTGGTACAATGTCAGGAATCTGGCCATGGCTGCTGTGAGGGGATGCATGTTCCAATGATACCACACTACCCTGGTCAATGCCCACTGTATGCTGTCCCTCAGCTAAGGACATTGGTGACAATGGATGTATAGACAGGATGACTGTGCGCTTTGATGGGGTTGACTGCTGTGTAGTGTCAATTGGCTGACCAACGACAGACCCTGTCACACCTCCCTGTGCCATTACACATGTATCATCATAATCACTATCCCCAGCAGTGGCTTTAGGTTCCCTGCTGCACTCCACCACAGCAACATCAGAACCTGTGATAGGAAGATAGAAAACACAGTTTACAAATGTGTACATGGTATTACCACACAGGCGCACAGGCACACATGCACACATGCACACATGCACACATGCACACAGGCACACATGCACACAGGCACACATGCGCGCAGGCACACATGCACACAGGCACACATGCACACATGCACACAGGCACACATGCACACATGCACACATGCACACAGGCACACATGCGCACATGCACACATGCGCACAGGCACACATGCACACATGCACAGCATAGTCCTCAGTACAGCAGATACAAACACAGACACACCTGCAATCCAACACATACACAATACTGTTTTAGGGTGGGTGACAGTATCACAAGGAAAAACATCACTGCACACGTGTCAGCATGCAGATTATGTGTTGCACAGGACCATGCAGTGCAAGTGTGGACAGCCCTTGTTAATAACAGTATACGTGTACTTGATGCTTGTGTGTAGTTGTTCAGTGATTGTCTCCACCCTGGGACACAATGTGTACAAGGACATAACAATGTTGTGCAAGTGTTACAAGCTGTGGGTGCATATATTTGCACACACACACACACACACACACACACACACACACACACACACACACACATGACGGTGCTACGCAATGACTGCTATGTGTACTTTTGTGGTCGTGAACTGGATGTGGTGTATTAATGTGAGCCATGATCAACATGCTTCTTGTGGTCAGTCAACAATAATAATGTGTGCCAGACAGGCAGCTAGCATGCTGTACCTGACATGCAGTAACATGACTACATCCACAATTACACAGCCACTTGTTACATGGGTTTGTAAGGTGGCCAATAGTGAGCATTGCCTAACATGAATGTATTATTTGTTCAAGACTGTTGCACAAAGACATGATAGGCCTCTACCCCTCAGGTATATTATGTGTGCTGCGTAGATGAGAAGTGGGATACTGAAGGGTGGCCATACAGCAGGTGTCATAATTGGACATGTGTAGCAGGCTAAGGTGTAGTGTGTATGCCAAACATGTGTGTGTTGTGTACATGTGTATCAGGTATGCCTATACAATGTCCAGTACTGTGTTGCCACACATGTGTGTCATGCTCTGTGTATTGCATTGAGTGGGGCAGCTATTGAGAATAATGGGATATGCATAGTCTCACAGCAAACATGCACAGCATGCATTATGCGTAGGTGTGTTACATGTGCACAGACTACACCTCCATATGACATGTACATGTCATTAGCAATAGTATTGTTATTACACACTCAGCAGCATGGATTGGCTGCCTTGCTGTCACTCTAGAGGGACCTGCAACAATATGACAGTGATTGCCAGTGGCCACAACTGTGCCATTGATACTGTGAGTATGATAAAGTACAGTAGTACAACAGGTGGCTTTCACAGGTGTACAGATTATGCTCAGAATATCAATCTTGCAGAAGAATAGGCAGGTTAACAGCTACACAAACAGTACGCATCTCACACACGCATAAACTACCAGTAAAGAGATCAGTCAACTACAGATATGGCATGTTACCTGCACGCTCCATTTCAACATGCTGGCTGGCTCCGGCCTCCATGATGACACATGTTTGTGGATGTTGCTGTTGTTGGCCTGGAGCCACAACACTTAGGAGATGCTCCTCCACACTGGTGAGGGGGGGTTGGATAGGTACCCCACCACCTGTGGCAAGCTGTTGTCTGTGGATATCAGACGCACGCTGCCGGACATGTCTAATTAAATCACTGCAGTGATGGCGTACCTGCTCATATGTCCGGTTATGTATGTCTATGTCATTTACCCGATGGACAAGATCTTGCACAGTGCAGCCCTCTCATGCTGGTTCTGGCTGGTCCTGGAAAACAGCACACAG
>NC_056742.1:81620364-81677864 GCF_019279795.1 Protopterus annectens
GAAAATGGGGAAATAGGAAAGTGGTGAAAAAGGGGGCACAAAGAGGGTAGGACAGTAGGAAAACAAGCTCAGGATGCGCAGGAAAGATGTAGGGAAGGTCCATAGCTGCCCATTTATTTATCAGCAACAGCTGTATATATGTCTTTGCGTGACGCTTAGCTATGCTTATCTACGCTTAGCTAAGCGCACACAAGCACACACCTGCTGACTACTGCTTAAAAGTGCTTACTCCCGCTAACACCCGTGCTATTTTCTTTTAAAGAAAAGAAAATGGGGAAATAGGAAAGTGGTGAAAAAGGGGGCACAAAGAGGGTAGGACAGTAGGAAAACAAGCTCAGGATGTGCAGGAAGGATGTAGGGAAGGTCCATAGCTGCCCATTTCTTTATCAGCAACAGCTGTGCATATGTCTGAAATTTGGTGTGAAATTTGAAACCTTCCACCCCTGAGAGAGGGGTGAGGACAACAAAATACGTTGTACTTCCAATTAGAATTATCAGTTTACATGTCCAGTGGACATGTGTGCGAATTGGGCAGCTATGTATGGGGCATAATTTTTTTGTGGGAATAGAGTGCCCTTTTTTATTTTTTTTTCAGGTGAGAGTGGAATGTGAGGTACAGGAAGTAGGTATATTTGGGGAGGTAGGTTGGGGAGGTTGACAGACAAGACAAACAAGATGCATACAGGGGCGGAGTATGACACATGTAGGGGGTAAACACAATTGACGGGGACGGATGTTTGGATATCGCAAGCCCATGAGCCCACAGATGGCAACAGTGGAACTGAGATCCCCACCCATGGGCAGTTACCACTGCGCCTTCACAGCCCAGGCTGGGGCTGTGCTGGGGGCTGGATAGGATGGGCAGGCACAACCGTGAGTTGCACCACTCTCGCCTCAAGCTGGCGTAGGGGATCAGTCACAGAACGCCTGATCTCACTACGCACCACAGACCAGACCCTATGGAGGGTGAGTGGGGGCTCTCCTCCAGCCACGCTTGCAGAGGGGGGATGAGCCCCATCCCCTGCAGCGCTTCCACCTGAAAGTGGCACAGGGCCACCGGAGGAGGAGGTCCCGGCCTGGGCACTGGTGCAAGGTGCACTCGCCAGCTGAGGTGGGAGAGGTGGGTCCGCTGGAACCTGCCTTCCCTGTTGTCCTATGTTTAGCAGTATTTTATGGCATTTTGGGTTAGTAACAAACAACACCATTCAAAATTAGTTGTAACAGCATGCATCAGTATTCCCATTAACCAAACACCCATGAATTCCAAACATTGAGCAGCAAGCATAACACATGCATATTTAGAACAACAGTGCACATTCCAACAGCATGCAGGGTTGATTGGTGGCAACAGGCCATCAGGTTTGGATATGTGAATAGGGCACATGCGTCAACGTACATGCAGATATGTATGAACCAACAGGACAAATGTCCATGGTAATTAATTGTGAGTACACATACCCAGCTTGGTGTGGAATGGCATAATTTGTGAAAATAGGGTAGGGTGGAGAAATATTACATTAACAACTTACCCTACCTATACATATACTGTACATTCCTAGTAGATGCAGATATATATCCCCTACATGTATTAGTACAGTTTCCTGTATGTAACCTTAGGAATGTTGGTGATGGGGATGTTACTGCTACATTAATATACATTCCATTTTTATTCATATATGTTCATATCTGGCTGTGTTCAGGTACAGCATCCTGCTACATTTGATTTATATGGGTCTAGACAACTGTGGATGTTCAGCATTTCATACAACCATACTATATCCATAATGCAAGGGTACAGAAACATAATATTATGTAGTGACTGCAGTATACCTTTATTCCAGACTTATTACAGCTTTCTTGGTAGCTTCAAACTGTCTTTCTCACACTCTCTCACTTATTTTATATTTACATTTCAGAATGGTACTTAATTCTAGGCTTTACTAACATTTATTACTGGGTTACAACAATCCTTTCCAGCTGAGTCACTTATTTCATATGGCAGAATTTACAAGGATGTATTTGACACTTGTCTACCCTTTGTTGATTGATTACCACTCATTTTCAGGCTGAAGCAGTTATCTGATATTACAATACAGGTGGAAACTCTATTTGAGACTTGTTTAATCTTTATTACTGGATTGCAATACACTCTTTTCTAGGCTGCATCACTTATCTAATCTTACAATACTAGCAGAATCTTTATTCCAGGCTTATTTCACCTTTATTACTGGGTTACAACAATGAACTCTTTTAAAATCTGTCTCACTTATATTCTATAACAATACCAGCTAAATAATTACTAACCTGCCTGGTGGTGCAACCTCAGCAGCCTATCAGCATAGGCTCACTGATTCGCGGAATGGACACCTGCAGCTTTAATATAAATGAAGGAATATTGGAACATACCTCTCCATACTATAGGCTAGGATAGCATTTCTTACATACATAATTACATGGATAGTTACTCAGTAGTGGGGCATTGGGCATTTGGCGAGCCTCCTGGATCCAACGGTTCAGTTGGTCCTCCTTAAGTCGCTTCAGGTCCGCATGGTGGTGACGGACCTGTTCACCAGTCCTTGGAATGCCTGTGGCACTGGTGAGATCATGTGCCAACCAGTTCCACGCCTCTGCCTTGTACACACCCCATTGAACCTGGCCCTGCATGAGTTGTGCTTCATGATCATGGACTAGGAGCCAAACCATATATTTTGACTCCTCAACACCCCACCTTTGTGCTCTAAAGCGATTTCCCTCTCCTGCACCTGCCATCCTGACTGCAAATGGGTACCACAATCAGTTATGGTGTGTATTCCCGCCTATGGGGCTTATATATGCCGGTTTTCCCGCACTTATCTCTGATTGGCCATTTTGGATATTTATCAGCTTAAAGAAAACCTGCTTTGTCATGGTTCTATTTTCATTCATTCCTATATATATGCTAATACTGTATTTCTCAATACAACTGTCATGGCTTACTGGCTCAGTACATTGACTATGGTGCACAAAATCCCAGGTTCAACCCTTGGCATTGCTTTTTTTTTTTTTACTACTATCTAGACAGGCTAGGAGGTGTGTCTGTGTAAAGGCGGCTTTGATACAGCTTGCCCAATGTTGCCCGCCGGTAATCTGGTTGGAGCACTGTGCAGCTCCGCGCAAACAGCTTATGCTGGGTAACGCGTTATTTAGCTATGAGCATCGCTGGGTGAAGTGCTGCTGAGCTACGGGCACTCATATTATGCTTGTTAAAGCGCTGCTCACCTACGGGCACTCAAATGCAGCTTGTTAAAGTGTTGCTCACCTACGGGCACTCAAATGCAGCTTGTTAAAGCGCTGCTCAGCTATGGGCAATTATAATCTTTTTTTATAAATTATTCTGTCAGATTTCTTCACAAATACATGGCCCATTTCATTACATTTTACTTAAATTATAGTTATATATATATATATATATATATATATATATATATATATATATGTCAGGGGATTGTTTCATACTTATTTAAATAAAAATGATGACTGATGTTGTGGGGGCTCAAACCGTGACTACATCCTCTTTGGCCAACGTCTCTACCGCTACGCTATTGCTACTTGGCTTAATTTGCATATGTAGATCTTATATGCTTTTCAATAACATATCTGCTAACTGTGGCTGAGCGAAGGGCATACCCGCACAAATGAGCGCAATTGCAGGCAAACATTTTTGAAATTATAAAAAAAAAATGAAACTGCTATTTTTACGTTTTACACATTTTTCAGTAGGGTTTTGTCTCTGGGGATATGTGGTGTTGTGTTCCTTGACATTTCTAAGGACTCACTCGTGGGTGTTTACTTTCAGGCCTCTGACTCTTCTGGGGCATTCGGACACGCCCCTACTTACCTACACGGACCGTGTTAGCCTAGGGTATGATTCAGCATGCCCTCATGAATATGCATGGCATGCTGACGTCATACCGTTCAACTGCAGCCTCCGACTAAGACATATTAAGTCTTACACAGAGGTTTTGTGAATCCGGCCCTTTGTCTTTTTCTTATGTCTGCATTTATAAACTGCATTTACAGGAATAATTTTTCTCACAGCATAGGTTTTTAAACAAGAAACATAACTTCCCTCACAATGGTGGGTCAAATTTATTATCATTTTTTTAATTTAAAAAGGTACCATGAAACTCAAATGAATTATGGAAAATAAAAAGAAATGCTTCAGTTTTTGTCAGTTATAACAGAAGCAGTCCTGCAGCAGAAGGTACTGGAGCCACACGCATTCACAGAGGCAGAGCAAACTGTGTTGCAAAGCTACTTACAGCACAAGTCAGAGAAAGGGAATATTTACTTGTTTTGATGAAACAGCTGGTATTATTTATGGAGACATGGCAATCAGATCACTTTATTTAAAATTACCCACCTGCTCCTGAGATTTTACAATCATTTACAATGAAAAAACATGCTGGCAATTTTTTTTATACAACTGTCTGTGGTTCCTATATCAGGCATTGTTTTCATTTTGTATTAATTATTAGTAATCTCAAGAAATTATGATTTACGAATCTTAAGTAGTCATGTTAAAAAAAGATTAGAATATAAAGCTAACTTTAAATGTCCCACCAGATACCCACCTCCTATACAGGTTTGTTTAATATGGAGGCGAATACCCCATAAATCATACAGCAGTGGAACAGCCATGTGAAGATGGTTAAGAAATGAAAAGATAGAAAAAAAACAGGAAACTCCATTATATCCTAAAGCCTTAGGTTATATATAAAAAACAAACAAATGTAGATATCAAACATTAATATTTTATTTCATTAAATATACATCTAAGAGAAAATTCATTTCCAGTTTCATAAGGTAACCAGGCACCCTTTATTAAAACCCAGCGATGCCTCCAGTTGTTTCTCTAGAATCATACTAGTAATGCTGCTAATAAATAACATTGTCAGTTCATATGTAAGTACTAAACTAGCTGCCCTTATAAACCATTTTAAGCCTAGCCAATTTCCCTTTTAGTACTTGAATTAACCTATCCCATTAGGTCTTAGAATGGTCTTTCCAATCCCATAGTTGATGAAAAAACAAAAGTTATGTACTCACCATAACATTACATCTGTATTGTCCATTTTCATTCTTCCTCAACTAATAGGTTTCCAATATGACTTGGCCACTTCTTCCAGATCCTCAATATCCAAACTCTGGAGCTCCTCACTTTACCCATAGTGCCCCCATCATCCCATAGACATCAATAGATAATACCATAAGAGAACTCAAAAAGATATAGAACAAGAAAATGGAGCTGGAGCTCAAACAAGGAACAACAGTTTCCAAAGTGATACCCTTAGGTCTCTCCAGGAACAAACAGAAGGGGGTTAGGAGGGCAGGAAGTTTAGGAAGAATGAAAATGGACAACACAGATGTAACATTATGGTGAATACATAACATTTGTTTCTGATGTTGTCATTTTCGTTCATTCCTCAAATGATGGGACAGAGTCACAAACTAAATGAACCTTGGGTGTTCCTCATGGAAGGATATTTTGGAGTACTGCAAAGCCAAAACCAGCTCTGTTCCTTGAAACCAAATCCAATTTCTAATGAGCAATAAAGGTATGTGCAATGGACCAAGTGGCAGCTGCACAAATGTTATTTATGGAAGCTCTTAACCAAAAAGCTGAGGATATAGCCAAAGAATGAATGAGCTCTAGGAGCCTTAGGCAAGGGCAACCCTCTTTTACTATAGACAAAAGAGATGCAATCCATTAACTATTTGGACAGTGTAACTTTAGAGACTGACTTGGCCAGTCTGTTAAGGGGGAAGGATACAAACAACTGGCCAGTCTTCTGGAAATCTTTGGTTCAATGGATATAAAACCAAAGTTGTCTGTGTACATCCAAAGGATGGAGTATGTACTCTCACTTGTTTGAGAAATTTGCAAAGAAAACTGGGAGGTTACTGACCTGGATGATATTAGACTCAGAAGCTACCTTAGGCAAAAAGAATGGGATGGCCCATAAGGGAACCCTGTCTTTGTGGAAAACCAGGTAAGGAGGTTTGGAAGACTGAGACTGGAGTTTGGATACTCATCTAGCGGATATAATATCGACTAGAAAAATGGTTTTCCAAGACAAAAACTTAAGGTCTGCCTGGCTGAAGGTTCAAATGGGGCCTTGGGTCAGAGCTTGAAGCACAACAGTTAAATCCCAAGGAGGAGTAGGATACCTTATTGGAGGTCTAAGTAAAAGCGTTCCTTTGAGAAAGGGTTTACATAATTTAGAAGTAGCTAAGGAAGAATTATATTCACCTAGGTGGAAGTTTGAAATGGCAGCCAACTAGACCTTAATAGGAGAACAGCTATCTCCTTCACTGAAAATTGAAACTAAAAAGTCATGTACAGCTGGTATAGGAGCAGAAAAAGGATCCAGATCCCTCTTAAGGGCCCAGAGCACAGATCTCCTCCCTTTAATTTTGTAAATCATTCTAGAAGAAGTTTCTTGAGAAGAAAAACATATAACAGACCTGTGAGTAAAGCCTGGGCTATATAGCAATCAGTGAAACTGGAGAAACCATGCAGTCAGTTTGAGGCTTGTTATTTCCAGAAGAATCATACTTGTTGGTGACACAGTAGATCTGGATTAGGATCCAGTAATTAGGGCAGATGTAGAAGATGAGGCCAGAGGAAGGGAAACCATATTTGAAGAGACCAAAAAGGTGTAATATGGATAAATGTGCTCTTCAACTGGTATGTTTTTGTAGAAATTTGTGGATGAGCAGTAATGGGGGCTAAACACAGAGATTGCCAGAGGGTCAATCATAGATTAAAGCAGCTCTCTGTGACTCCCTATTGGAGGGATCAGGGCAAAAAACTTGTTGCACTTGTTGATGAGGGAAGAAGCGAAAAGGTAGCAGCATGGCTGGCCCCACTGACAGAAAATTCTCTTTGCCACTTTGACATTGAGAGACCACTTATGAGGCATCAGAATTGACCTGCTTAGTTTGTCAGCAATCATGCTGGTATGTGGGTTGTTATGAGAAAGCAGCTGGAAAAGATTGCTCTTTGCCACACTCTCAGTACTTCTTAATATAGTGGGTAAGATCTAGTTCCCCCTTGTTTGTTGACAGACATATTGTCCATCTGAATAGCAATTGTCACAGAAGGGAGAATATCTTGAAAGTCCTGCAAAGCTAGAAGAACTGTTCTCATTTCCAGAACATTGATTTGCATCTTGGCATCTTCTGTTGACCACATACCTTGGCTAGTCCTTCCCAAGTAGTGCCGCCCACCCCAGTTGGGAGGTGTCTGTGGTCACTATGGACATGGGAAGGAGAAGAACAATTGGACAGCATCAGAAATCTTCATCCAAGAGAAGCCACCAGGCAAGATATTTTTTGTAAAATTAAGTGATTTTGACAGGGTTGGATAAAGGTTGCTGAAGAATAGACCATTGTACCAATACAGTCCATTGTAGAACCCACATGTGAAACCTTGTTAAAGAAAACAGGGTAAACGCTGCTGCCATGGACCCCAAAGCTTGTAAGATTAGACATGCTGGCAGAGATGTGTGCAAGATTAGTTTTGCGACCTGAGATCTGAGTGTTTGAATTCATGTAGGTGGAAGATAGGCTGCCTATGTGACCATGTTTAGATGATCACCTATAAACTCTAGACTCTACGTGGGTGTGAGATGAGACTTGCTGTAATTGACTGTGATGCCTAGATGAAGACAACTGCAGCAAGAAGTCCACTGCCCGGAGAAGTAGATGCCTGGATGGGGCAGTTAAGAGCTAGTCATCTAGGTACAGAAACACTCTGAATCCCAGCAGTCTCAGGTTAGTTGCTACCACTGTCATGTATATGGCGAACACCCTGGGGGATGTGGTGAGGCCAAAGGGTAGTGTTTTGAATTGGTAATGACTGGCTCCCAGCCAGAAGCGCAGATATCTCCTAGAGCTCTTGCTCACTTTGATGTGATAGTATGCATCTTGAAGATCTGTCAAGCACATCCAGATGTCCTTTCATAGTAGATGCAAAATGGACTGAATTATGACCATCTGGAACCTTGAATATTTCATGTAATGGTTTAACCTGCTGAGATCCAGGATGGGTCTCAAGTCTCCTGTCTTCTTTGGCACTAAGAATAATCTTGAGTAAGTTTCAGATCCTGTCTATTCTGGGGGGACCTCCTGGATGACTCTTTTTCTGAGCAGCTTTTCTATTTCTAATTGCTGCTATCTTCCTCTGACTGGGTGAAACATTGGTGATTCTTTTCATTCTAGCAGGGGGATTTTTCAGAAAATGGTATGATATAACCTATGGATATAATTCTCTGTACCCAGGATTTTTTTGTGATGGATGCTCAGGCTTTTTGATGCAGAGACAAATGCCCCCAACTGCATCCAGAGGGCAACAGTCAAGCTGCCTTTCAACAGCACTGGTAGGGTTTGTCTGAGAAGGAGAACTATCTTCCCATAAGTCTTGGAAAGGACCCTGGGATTTGTGAAACCACATCTTTCCACCTTCTCACTGATTCTTGGAAAAAGATCTTTGAGGGGTAGAAAAACATATTCCTATGGCAGACAAGGTCTTTCATTCTTGCTCATTTCTGTACTCTCATGTTAAATAAGGAAGATCCATTAAATGGACCACTGATGAATGAAGACTTGACGGGCTCCACAGGTTTACATAGGTGCATCCAGGCATGTCTCCTAATGGCTATGCCTGAACCTGCCACCCGTGAGGTACTTTCTGCAGCATGGGAAATCAGCTTCATGGGTACATTAGTTACAGATTGAAGGGTGGCCAGTTGCAAAGAGACTCTGTTTGGTCCTCCACAGACATGGACCTAGAAATAGATTTGGAGAGCTTCTAAGTCAAATCTTTTTGCAATCTCCTGAAACATGCCAAGTAATTAAATGACCACAGAACAAAGGTTGCTGAAGCATAAATACACTTACCAAATCTGTTCAAGGCCCTAGATTCTCTGTTAAGGGGCTGGACAGAAGAGCTCTGCTCTGCAGTTTCTTTCTCAGTGACTGCTGCCACAACCATGGCATCAACTGGGACCCCCTTGCTGCAATGTGATTTGTCCTTCAGAATGGCTAAGAATTTGGCTGGGCACTTAGGACTGAGCTCCACAGTATCTGCTTCCTTCCATGCCTGGCATCATCTCTCTCAACCTGGAAACATCAAAAATCTGGACAAAGGCCATGAAAAATAGGTACAAATCTGCACACTGATTAACATAAAATCTGCATACATAATTATGTAACCCCGCCCACTCTGATAGAATTGTTGGATACCAACTTTCAAATGCAAACTGAAGAACAGACAACCAAAATATGGCCCTAGAGTCCCCCCGTAGCTATTCCAATGTCCCATTACTTGGCTATTTTGCCCCATTTACCATAAACAATGTAATGTGTATACTGCTTTACTTTTACAGTGATTATATGGATTTCATTTAAAATTTTTATTTTACATTTTATAGCACAAACACTAAAAGACATCTGCTAAACAAAGCAATACAGTCTCACAATGAAAATAGAATTAGCATTAACACTTATCTGCCCTTGAAACTCACATTCATTGAAACAACATTGAAACTCACATTCAAAAGAAAATGCATTTGGCCAGTGGTGGATAAAGATTACCTTTGGGCTGTTTTCAAATCATAGGTCCCTTGCACATGAAACATACATATGTTCTTTGATACACCTTCCTGACTGTATTAAATTATATTCCTTGTATAATATAGCACACTTGTTAGAGCTCGTTTTGAATTTATTGTTTTGAAAATTTTTTCCAGTAAGAAATGAAACAAAGTGCATGAACTAATAATGACAAAACTGCCCAATTCAGAACATTTCCATCATAAAAGTCTACTCAAATGTCTACAATCGACCAGTATCAGTAAATGTGCACAATCTCAAGTCTGCAAAAGTAAAAGTCATGTAAACAATTCCACATTAAAGAGATCTGTAACGAATGAAGAGGTTGGTACTAGCAAACGACTTTATATTTCATTGTTTCATCTACAAGTAAAGTGCCTGCTCTCCTTGAAGAATAAATTGCCTATGTTACATTAAAAAATGATAAGTTAGCAATATTTCAATAGGGAATGGATGGCAAACTGATAACGGGTTCACAGTTGCTATATATCTCTGCCAAAGGAGGACATTCTCAGGACTGCAGCATCTATCCCGCTTTAAAAGTGCAACACAGTAGTGTATCAATGATCCATCTACATACTATGGGAGTAGAACCCACAGCCTTCTGCAGCAACAGCAGGTATACTACCTGTTGTGCTACTAAATGCAAGCAGATTTTGCTACGCAGCACTAAACTTCTCTTTCCCTGAAGAACTGTGCATCAGAAGAAATCAGGAAAAAGTCAAAATGTATTAGTGGGGACAAAACTGGGGACACATTTTAAACATTGCTTGTATAATCTTAGAAAGTTGCTAGAATAAAATGTTGTGTTACCATTTGTTTTCTGAATGATAGGAAAACTGAAACTTAAATGGCTATCATTATTTAGTGAATTCACATCTCACTGATTTGCCAGAAAACCACAAATTTTATTTAACATTTGTTTGCTGGGAAAGTCTAGCTTGGAACAAAGCCAATTTTCAGCAGAGGCCCCAGACACATGTCTTTCTATCATGGGAGGAAACCAGAGCACCCAGAGGAAAACCCACAAACACAGGGAGGACATACAGACTCCACACAGAAGGCACTTCAGCCAAGAATCAAACCAGAGAACGTCTTGCTGTGAGGCAACACTACCACTGCACCACTACACTACACTACCTGAATTTTAAAAGGAACAGACCAAAAGTATGAGCCAAACATTCCAGACATTCTGTGAAAATTTGAACACTTGAGAGCTACAACTCCTTCAATCAGAAGTGGTGGTATGGGTAGAGAATTCAGGCTCTTGCTCCTTGTACCTGAGGTACAGGGTTTGAGCCTGAGTAACCCTACCTAACCACCAGGTATACCTAACTGGGGCATTACACACACACACACACACACACACACACACACACACACACACACACACACACACACACACACACACACACACACACACACACACTTGAAATCTGGCAGGAATGTAATTCAAAAGAAAGGACTGTTCACACACTTTACTGTTGGCAGGAATGTAATTGAAATTGAAATCACTTCAAAAGAAAGGGCAGTTCACACACTGACAGGAAGGTAATTTAAATCACTTCACTTTGAAAGAAAGGGCAGTTCACACACACAAGTGCAACTCCTAAGCTAAAGTGTTGTTCTCCTTACCTGCAGCAGCTAGGGAAATGCATTGCAATTATTGCACTTTTACAGTTGCCGAGAAACAAAGTGCAGTGAATCCCTCGAGCCCTCACAAAGCTAACATCATCACACATGCCTCTGCACGTGATGATGTCAGCCCCAAAATCCAGAAAAATTTTTAAAAAATCCGGGAAATTCAGAAATTAAGGGGTGCCACTCAGGAATCATGGCACCCTACTATTTGAACCTCAAAACTGGTAAAAACAGAGAAATTCGGTACAGTTGAGAGGTAGGCCTGGCATGAGATGAGGCCTATAAGTTTGTCAACCGGGGGTGGTCACCCAAGACATAACCGGACCAGACCTGAAAGCCTCCAGAAACACCGACACCTCTTGGGATGGAATAGCAGAAGACCAACAACCTTTTTTGCTTTAGGAGTTCAAGAATATCTCCAAAGGAAACATCTTCAGGTGGAGATCTGGGGTCCCTTCCCTTTCATCAAAATTGGTGTCCTCAGTGAGAGATTTCTGAATCTAATTGTCTCCTTTTATATGTTCTCTTCAGGGGGACCTAATCAGTGGGATGGTCTGTTGAGTTATTAAAGGTGATAGGAAATCTTGACAGGCTGACTGGAGACTTGAATGGGTTGGCTGCCCCAGTGAAATTGAAAACTGAGTCTCAGAGCAAAGACCCAAAAGTGATAGAGTGCTATTATCTCAGAAGGGTATGGATGCCCTTTTTCTAGGTAAAGAGAAAGCCCACTTCACAATCTCAAAGGCAAAGTGCCTAGGGGAGACTATAGCTAGAGGTAATGGAGCCAACATTTGCTGCATCACCAAGCCCTGAATTCTTGTAAGCCCTCCAACCAAGGATGAAGTTGGACCTGAGCTTTCCAGAGCTGAAGTTCCAAGGAGCAGAGGCAATACCAACAACTTCAGAGTTGACCCTGGTCCCCCAGCAATAGATGCATTCCTTGTGAGCATCTGAATTAGGTATTTTGTGCCCACAAGAGATGCATTTTTTGATGCCAGCTGTTTTTTTTCAGCCATCCTTGTGTGCTAGTCCTAAAAGGGGAAATAACTACATGTTTGAAATATTATATATATATATATATATATATATATATAGATATATATATATATGTATAAATATATATTTATATATACATATATATATACATACACACATATATATATATATACATATATATATACATACACACATATATTTATATATATATATATATATATATATATATATACATACACACATATATTTATATATATATATATATATATATATATATATATATATATACACATACACACATATATTTATATATATATATATATATATATATATATATATATATATATATATATATATATATATATACACATACACACATATATTTATATATATATATATATATATATATATATATATATATATACACACACACCCAAAACAGTTTTTTAATAAAAGAAGTCAAGAAAAACTACTAGCAATGATAGTCAAGAGTACCCTAAAATGGGTCGAAAGGGGACAAAGAGAACAAAAGCTGAAGTACCAACAATGGTACTAGAAGGAAATACCGAGGTCTCTCTAAAGTCACAGAAGAAGGAGTACTCAACTAAAAGAAAAAAAATACTGAAATAAAGGGAGGAAGGTGAAAGTAATTCAGATAGCCCACTGATGGGAAAAATTGAAGACTCACTATTTTACTTTGAAAAACACCAATAACTCAAGAGCGAGAGGATCTGCTTCTGCAGTGATATGGCAGCAGATGAGATCTGAGGTATGTTAGGCTGGTGGAGTATTATGGGTAAAGAGAAGAGCTCAAGAGTTTGGATCTGAGGATCTGGAAGAAGCGGCTGAGTCGGATGAGTCAAATCCAAAACCCATCAGTTGAAGAAGGATGAAAATGACAACATCAAATGTATATATTATCCTTAGTGAGACTTACTGGGATCATACCACAGATAACTTTTTGGGGAACCATGTATGAGATAAAGCATTTAAGAGCTGCCTCTGTCCATTAATAGTACAAAGGGCAGTCATGAAGTAAATTTTCAATTTTCCACATATAGATTCAAGCTGCACATGAATATGGACAGGGATGAGCTTTGTTCAAGAGCAGTGATATCCTCTATGAGATAAATCTGTCCCTACAAACCATTCTGTTAATGTTGCAGAGGAGGTTTAGATCCTGAGACTGAGTATTTTTTATGTCATTTGACTTGCTGATGTGCAGCAAATTCATCAGTATTGGGCCAAAGAATGCCTTGTATGCCAGACACAGATCACCTCTTAGCAGTCTGTGGGATACAGGGTGCAGTGACAGGGCTTTGAGTTAGTCCATTTAGTGCGTATCATTTAGGCCTTGTATTCTTTTAATAAGGTATCGTTATGGGTGTTCCAGTTGTTGCATGTCTCTAGACAATACATGCCAAAGGGGCCATTATACTTAATGATTGGGCTGATAAAGGCTGAATAAAGGGGGACTATGACATCCCTAGATCTTGACACAGTCATTTTGTTTATAAGCTCTGCAATAAAGAAGGACCTTCTTATGACAATGGACACATGCTGGTCCACATAAGTTCCCAAATCCTGAACAACTGGGTCAGCTCTTAGGAGCGCATTGTCAATGTGTTATTTTCCAGGGGTAGACAATGTCCAAAAGAATACAATAATGCATTTTTTGCATTTAGTTTCAGTCCATGATTTTGATACCAGTTATTCATTTAGGACAAAGCTTCCTGTAAGATGGCTAACTCATTTTTGGGTTCAATGACAGCTCCCAGCTTGTAGTCATCTGCAGACTTAGTCAGCCAGAGCCCTTTGGTATTGGCTTTTACTTCAGGGAAGTAGATGCCAAACAGGAGAGGTTCCAGCGCAGAACCCAGGGGACATAATATGACATCAGTGTTCATAACAACACTAGTAATTCCAAAATCATGCTATATACAAGTTATTGAAATATTTCATCTCAAAGCTTACTTAATGGGCAGCATAACTACATTGATAACTGAAGTCTGTGCAGTGCAGCTAGAGAGACATTGGATGTTTTTCATTTACCATCTTATATTGCCATAACTTTCTATTTCTATAAATATCTCAAGAACCAAGTGTCACAGGCAGAACTGCTTGGCTTGTATGAAAGCTCACAATTGGATAAACAAAATGTTGACAGTGTGTGTTGGGGAGGACTGTATGTCTATAGTGTGAGTGGTTACTAAGATATTGTAAGTTATCTACAAAAATTAATATTTACTATGTTTCTTGTGACTTGCAAAATTAATTTTAAGACATATAATCTAAGAAATGTGAACAATGTAAAGATTAGTTTGTGCTGAACAGTTTGCTATTTACACTTAATTAGTACCACTTATGGTTACTAAAAAATGGAGGTTTGTTAGACCTGTGAGGGTATAACTTGTTTTTGTCAAAAGGCTCAGCATGCAACCATTGAAAGTTGGATTGCAACCTTCCATAGCTCCACTGGAAGGAAATGGCTTAAGCAGTTGCATAACTTTTTCTATGAACAAGCTGTATTCTAATGGATATTACCAAACATGGCTGGTACTATCCCTTTGTTAGGTCTACCATGACACAAACCATTAGCCTCTACTATGTGTGTTTTGTGAGGGGCAGAACTGGTGTTAACATTTTGCGGTCCCCCAGCAAATGTCAAGTTGGGGACCCTGGGGGCACTTCTAGTCTAAGTACCACCCTGTCACTGCCACTCTCCTCCTAAGCAACTTTTAGTTCATGCTGCAAACTTTTAGAAGTAGTATACACCGACTGACCTGTAGCTAGAATGCTCTTAGATTATGACAAGCCTGTGTGCTGCACTTTGTTGGCCCATCTCACAAAGGAACATTCACAGTTATTGGCATTTACTTGTATCAATGATACATTACAAGAACACTAGGTACAGGGCTGGACTTAAGTGAAATGGTACATTAGGCACTGCCTACTGTTTCAGCTCCCCAAAACAAACACACACACACACACAACCACACACACACACACACACACACACACACACACACACACACACACACACACACACACATACACTGCATCCTCCAGTGCTCCCCTCTCCCCATGTTGACTTCCTTCACCATGCAAATTACTTTTTTCTTCATTTTCTCAGAATTTGCCTTAACTCTTTCACCTTTTTAAGAAACCATAACTTTCTATATACTATGAAGTACATTTTAACAACTTTTACATCCAATGATAGATTGAACAGAAATAATGATTAAAGAATGAAATTATGTGTAACTGTTCAACTTTAGTTTCCCTGTATCCTTTCAACACACCTTTCCTGACCAAGACAACACAATAATAATAATTTAGAAAATTACTCAATTAAGTTGGAACTCCAGAAGTCATAGGGTTATAGATGCTCTGGCATGCTCTAACGGTGGCCTAAACAGAAATCATGAGTAAGAAAAGAGTTTGTCTTATTTTTTTTCTTTCAAGGAAGACATATGTCATCTGCAAGGCTTAATGTTCAAAGCTGGCAAAATAGCTCACAGTAAACAAACCAATTGTTGTGAGGATACACAGATCCTATGTAGGAACACTGCTGCCTCCCTAACACCCTCCCCTCAAAAAGACAGTCACCGCCTGTGCATCTCTTTGACATTAGACTGGGATGAAAGCAGAACTCAGATTGTCACACTCATGTATTTGAAGTCACTGCTGTCATACATATACATAGCATGCGTCCTCACCCCTAACGCTCAAAGGCAGCCACCTGTATAAGGGCATCATGCGTGACTGTCAGGAAAGTGAAAAAAACATTATTATAGCAATGCATTCCACTTTGCTGCTCCTAGACAGTACACATTCCATACACAAGCTATAAAAGAAACAATGATCACAATGTCCCCACCCCAAACACAAGCTATAATGACCTCCTGTGCACACGTCTGAGGTTTGACTGTAATGAAAATTAAAGAAATAATGACAATACAATCCCAACCCCCAACAAAACCTATAGAAATCTTCTATACACACACACATCTGAGCAAGGCTGGTTTTAGTATGGGTGTGGTTGAGAGCAGAAGCCACCATCAAGTCCAAGTCAAAATCTGTTTATACAATCTGGGGAGTGGGAGCCACCAGACTGCTAGAATATCTAATTGCCTGAATGTTCTGTGATATATTTTATGCCTTACATTTGAAATACAATTACTTGTTAATTACATTTTTACTGTTACCCAAAAGAGTAATGCATGTGCCATCTCATTATTGAGTGTGTGCACAGATAAAAATCAGTGATTTTATTTTTTTACATACACAAGCATGCGCCATAGTAATGCTAGTTTTCCACTTATTTCAGCAAATAGCAACAGATTGTGCAACACTAGTACTGCTGCACACCATCAGTGACTATTGTTTAACAGTCAAACAGCAGCAGGGGTAAATCACTTTTATTTACTTCATTGAGGAGTAGCGCATATCTGTTACTGTCCCTGATTTCACAGACCATCCCTGATTTTGACTCAAAATTTTGCTCTTTCGCGGTGGTAGTGCTGCGGTAGCATTGTCGCCTCACAGTAAGACGTTGTCCAGTTCGATTCTCAGCTAAAGCGTCCTCTGTGTGGAGACATGCATGAATGGGCGTACCTTCGTTGAATGTTGTGCGTCAGAGCTGGCAACTTGGCACGTAAAACTCTACTGCCAATCATTAGCGGATCGGAGTTGCGCTGTGACGACCCCTGACCGGGAAAAGCCGAAAGACACAACAACAACTCATAAAAAAGTTACATTTGCTAGTAAATCGTTCAGGATTACACAGAGTTAATATATCCAAAGATCAGAGTTTCATACTTCTTATTGCCAAAAACAATGCATGTTGATGCAAAAGGTGTGATTCTATTCATTTTTTTTAAATTTTTAAGTGAATTAGAGTAATATTTAAAACATGTTCCTGATTTTGAGCCTTTATTCTGCTATTATTTCTGGCTTTGTCCAGAATTCTTGAGTAAAGAAAATGAGAGTTATAGTGCCTGGTACTCTGCCAGTATTTAAAAACTCCTTGAAAGAGAAAACCATCCCTAAAGACTGGAAGCATCAGCTCTTCTTAAAATCCATGGTAAACTCTTGAGATCAGTCACCTTGGGTTGCTGATCTCTAGATCATATTAATTATCAGCTTTATCCTAAAAGTGTCACATTGCATCCCAGTTCAGTTAAAGTTCATAATCAAAAAATTAATACATATTTTCCATCATTCTTCACCAACCAGCAGCAGCTTTTGTGTGGCCCCCACACAGTTGAGAATGATTAAGGGTTCCTTCTGGAGCCATGGGTATTGCAGATACCTAAAGCTAGCTTTGTTGTTAGTTTTAGTGGAGAGAATGTCCACGGGTAGGATTTAACTAAGCTAGTGGCACTATGCCAATGGAACTGTGAAGCCAGTTAATTGACAAAACACTGTTACTATAGCAAGAGATATCTTTGAATTTTAAAGGAGGTAGAAATAAGAGTTATTATTACCCAACTAGATTATTAAGTACACAAGATTGCTGTACTAGCTTTTGTTGGTTGGAGTCACTTGTTACAAAATATCAAGACAAGATAACTTTGCTGTGATTGGGGCACCCCAGGACAAGGGGGGCCCCAGCGACGCCAGGGTTCATTGGTGCCTAAAGCCGGCTATGGTCGGGGGACAGATAATTGCTAATTTAGTGTTCCACTTTTATTATTTAATTTTATTTATGGTTAACTTTCTTTACCAATGTATTTTGAAATCAGCAGTTCACATTTGTAAAATATGTCTACTTCCTCAAACTCTCCCATGTTTGCATATGACAATATAAGATAACACATTTACAAAATGAATATCCTTTGTTGTAATATAACAGTATAATAACCACATCATATCATGTAATAGAGCAAAATGATATGTATATGAAAGTAATCAGTTTGTATTATGCTGCTACTGACAGACCCATACAAATGTCTTATTGTCTTATTATGTTAGGTTGTTCAACACCCTATTTCACAAACACTCATACTGCTAGTACACTTCCTAGAAAAATTCTTCTGAATTTCTTTTTGTAGTCACACTCACTAATTCTACCAAGCTAGATGCACATTGTGTCATTATGTATGACCGGAAGAAACAACAATTACTCCATAATCTTTAGACAAGGAGGTGCACTTAAGTATGAACCTTAAGCATAAGTGAATGAACTAATGCTTGTTTTATGATATCCGGAATATGCTGCTAGTTCCTGAAACTGTTGCTTATTGTATTATTATCATTACTTTAATTTATTTAAAAGATATGAAACTAAATAGAGCATCAGGTGTCTGTATTCCTCTTTATAGTCATTATTCCATAGTTATCAGTCACCTGTACAATCTATTAACTGTAGTACTAGTGTAATTTCCTAATTAATGATATGACAGCTTTATTCCATTCTTAAAACACTTATGCATTAATATTATCCTCTGTCAAACAAAAAAAGAAAAAAAAGCACAGCTGTTTCATTGTCTCACTCTCTACTTTATCTATTTCATGCATACTAAGGAGTCAAAGCCTATCATTCCAGTACTCTAAGGAGGACATAGCACAGAAGATTAAGGTTACAACCTGATTTCATTCTATAGTACTGGGTTTGAGTCCTACAGTCTCCCTTTGCTTAATGCATGACTTTGAGCCAGAGCTGGATCATGGTCAAATGCGGCTCTAGGAAGGCTACACTCACCTGCCCATGGCCATGGTGCTTTCAGTTAGGAAGATTGCCAACCCATCTACAACATATGCTCAAAGCAAAGAGTAAAAATGGCACATAGACAAACCATTTATTAAAAATCTATAAGAAAGACCCAACAAAGCTAGAGTCTTCACTGTGTAGTCCCTTAATTTTCCTATAGTATAGGACCATGGGAGATGTAAAATGACTGGCTTTCATAATTTTAGTCACATTTTATTTCTTACTTGCTATTCCAACCTCCAACCTCTTCATTTCACTTATCAACATGAAAAAATAATGAAACAAGATTACAAATAGTTTGCTGCAGTATAGCAGCTTTGGTCACATCATCATTCATTAAATCTGTGATAGTGTGTCAATAGATATTACAATCTAAACAGAATTAATTAAAGCTTGTGATATATTGCTAACCTTTCTGAAATGATGACCTAGAAAATATTTTGTTAAATAATGGCAGTCTTAGGTATATTCCTGAAATGGGCAGAAAGGAAGGGGGGGCTTAACTCATTCAAGCCTATAGCACCTTTTTTGTATACTTCCAGTCCACACCCATAGCTCCATATGGGGTCCAGAACTGTTTTGCATTTGGCTTCTTTAACGAAGTGACATCATCTAATAATAGGCAGTATTAGAAAGGCAAGGAATTATTAACACAATGGTACTAACATTATTAGTCTATGATGTCCTGTAGTAGAGAAATTAATCACTGTCACTTAGTATTCATATTTTCACATTTATGCTCATATTTTCATAATGGTGAGCCCTACATGTTATTGAGTGATATGGTGTGATATGCCATGTTGGGATTCAGGAATCTTTATTATCAATGTTCATTTATATCACACTATGCCTGAGATATTGCTAGTTATTCATTATTAATTATGAAAATAAACATTTCCGTATGTACTTAATATTTCAAAAACAAGTTTGCAAACAGTTGTATGAAATCCGGAGAAATCTTAGATATTGTAAAATAGCTTTGATATTTGCACTGTAAGCTGCACATCTTGAGAGATATTCAGTGTTATTTGTATTGCTAATTATAGAATTAAGCATATGTTTTCATATTTCTGTAAATATCTCAATAAGCATGCACTGCTAGATGAATTTCTTGTCACCATGTGAAAGAATATGTCTAGTTAACAAAAATGTCCTAACTATATATTTCTAACTTGCACAATTTTCAAGATATGACAATTTGCATGTTAAAGTGTAGCAAAAATATAATTTTTTGTTTGTGTAAATTTTAATCTATTATAGCATTTATGGAAAAAGTAAGAATGCACTATTATCACTGTAAAAAGTGTCTTACTGATAACATTGCTATATGTACTGTCTTAATTGTGTTTATTGTTTACAAAATACTCATCTTTGTTTATCTTGGGCTTTTTAAGTTTATTTTTAAAAAAATGCTTTGGAATGAAAGATGTGTTAGGCTGCCAGAGGTGTGACATTCCACACCACATAGGTGTTAATGAGTTAATGTTTGTACAATTTGCTAAGTTGACTTTACTTTCTGTGACAGCTTATGGTCAAAATATAAATGCATGACCATTTTCTTTTTCAGACCTTCAATCCCATAATCACATTGTCAGACTTACTCCCTATGTATTCATAAAGTAAGATCATATTTAGTTGCAGACTCATGGTACATATTGTCTGACACAAAATCTGAGAAATAGTACATCTCACAGCCGCAGACGTTTTACATAATCAGTTTCTATCAATATTTAATATTATATTAAACCTAAAAGAAGATGGGATCATTCACCAGAACACAAAAAGTGCAGGAGCTGAATCTAAATGCGGAGAACCAAATACACCTTTAAACCTACCCATAAATCCATGGATTTAGTAAACTAATATGTCTAATATCAGCACACTAGATAGAACAGTGCAAAAATTTTAAGGGGCAGTGGGAATTCAAAAAACGAGTGTCTCCAACAGTACCAGTGCTGCTCATAATAATATATACATACTAAGTCCAATTTGATGCAGGTTAATTTGATTGACAAAGAAATCAGGTGATACAAATAAAAGAAACTACATTTGACTGAAATGTCTATATATCAAAAATTGTAGAAGTTCATAGATGATATTTTTAATATCTTTTTTTGATAATGAGGATTGTAAGAGGAAGCAATTTAGAAGAATTTGTGTGGATTGGCAATGGGTGCAGACATGTCTATATCATTCTGTATGACTTAATTACTGCTAGCATTTAAGACAGAGAAGCATATTCAGAAAGAATGGTAATGTGACAATGCTGTCATAAATAGCATGGTTAAAACTGCATGCTGTAGCCTGCTGGAGATTAGGTATGCATAAATGGCAATACAATGCAAATATGCCATTGACAATGCCGTCTAATGAAGTCATGCATTTGCAAAAAACACAGTCACCATGCAAGTGAGCAGACTGTGCTATGAAAAGTCATGTTATCCAGTGCCAATAGTATACAGGTTGCAGGACTGGCACAATGTGAATTCACGTGTACAATGAAACACTGCATATGTTTTATATGGATACAGCTGACAGCACATACAAAGGTATATTGTGTACTACACAGCAAAGTGTCATCTGGCTTTATTTTATTATATATGAGAAAGAAATTGGGTTCTAGGAGAAGCAAGCAGAGGAGCACACAGAAGGAAAGGGAAAACTGTATGGGGGTTGGGAAAGGAGAATGTTTTTTGTGTGACAGGCACCCTTTTTTTAGAAGAATAGTAGAAGAGGACTGAAGCATGGAGAAGTTGTTGGTAGGAGGTAAGACATAGGGTATAAGGTTAGCAGTAGGGGCAAAGTCACAAAGATATAACATGAAGACTGTCGGGGGAGGTGCAAATACAGAAGGCAGGACACACGAAAAAGAAACAGACAAACTGGCAGAGTATGAACATCTTCTGATGGGGGTGACTGAACGACAAACAGGGCTGGGTGAGTGATAAGCAAGAAGGGGAACACCTTGATAGGGGTTAGAGGGAGTTTAGGACAGCTGTCCAAGTAAATACTGAACTCAGTACCTTTGTGACTGTCATCATGGGCTGGCTCTGGAATAGGTGGTTGGGAGACAGTCAGTTATGCTGTTCTATCAGTTGCATTAAGATGCATCCCATGGTGCTACTGTGGGTAATGGGTATCGAACCATGAGTCCTGATCAGCTATTACACCTCCCACCTGGTGAACCAGGAGAGCCCTTCTGTGCTACTCCCCAATAAACTGCCTATGCCACATACCAAAGAAACAGCACCAGAGTCTGTCAGTGAGCAGGTTGCCTTCCACAGGATGACCTCCATCACCTCGCAAAGAGGCTGGCCTGGATACTGCTCAGGAACCAGCAGCTGCTGCGGTGGCCAGTGCAGTGTGAGCTGGCTGCTGTCTCACCACTGCCTATTCTGTGACTAATCCTTCAGGGGAAAAAATTAACATTTCTGGAGTGAAACAAAACAATAAACAACATAATAAAAAGATTATGAGGGAGAAAGAAACTGTATTGTTGTCCGCATATGTCATTTGGCAAAGGTTTTACACCAGATGTCCTTCCTTGCCAAATGACATATGCAGACAAGAATACAGATTTCCATACCAGATCGGTCAAGGCCCGGGTTAACAACAACTGCTACCAGTACTGCTAGCCAACAGGGTTTTGGTGGAAAATGGGTTACTGTTGGCAGAAGGAGAAAAAGAGAGGGGAAAACAAGTCCAAAGGCAGGAAGAGAGGAGGAATGTTAGGAGTGTGGTAGTGAGGGCAGCAACTTTGAATGTTGGTGGTATGACTAGTATAGGGAGAGAGCTAGCTGATATGATGCAGAGAAGGAAGGTTGATGTATTGTGCATGCAAGAGACCATATGGAAGGAGAGTAAGGCCAGGTGTATCAGAGGTGGGTTCAAATTGTTCTATCATGGTTTTGATGGGAGGAAAAATGGGGTAGGGATTATCCTGAAGCAACAGTATGCCAAGAGTGTTTTGGAGGTGAAAAGAGTGTCTGATATAGTGATGTTTATGAAGCTGGAAATTGATGGTGTGATGATGAATGTTATTAGTGCATATGCTCCGCAAATTGGGTGTGCGATGGATGAGAAAGAAAAAGTTTGGAGTGAGTTGGATGAAGAGGTTGTGAGTTTAGCCAAAGGTGAGAGTGTGGTGATTGGAGTGGAGTGGAGTGGAGTGGAGTGATTGGAGTGGATTTCAATGGGCATGTTGGTGAAGGGAACAGAGGGGATGAGGAAGTGATGGATAGGTATGGTGCTAAGGAGAGGAATGCAGAAGGTCAGATGGTAGTGGATTTTGCAAAAAGGATGGACATGGCTGTGGTGAATACATATTTTAAGAAGAGGGAGGAGCATAGGGTGCCATACAAGAGTGAAGGAAGATACACACAGGTGGATTATATCCTATGCAGGAGGACCAGTTTGAAAGAGATTGGAGATTATAAAGTGGTGAGAGAGGAAAGCATAGTTAGGCAGCAAAGGATGGTGGTCTGTAGGATGATGTTGGTGATTAAGAAGAGAAGGAGGAGTGTGAGGGCAGTGCCAAGGATCAAATGGTGGAATTTGAAAAAGGGTGATTGTGAGGTGGAGTTCAGGTAACAGTTAAGACAGGCACTGGGTGGCAGTGAAGACTTACCAAATAACTGGGTAACTACAGCAGAGCTGGTAAGGGAGACAGCTAGAAAGGTGCCTGGTGGGACATCCAGATAGAGGAAGGAGGAGAAGTAGACCTGGTGGTGGAATGAGGAAGTACAGGAGAGTATACAGAGAAATAGGTTTGCAAAGAAGAAGTGGGATTGTCAGATAGATGAAGAAAGTAGACAGGATTATAAGGACATGAGGCGCATGGCAAAGAGAGAGGTGGAGATGGCTAAGGATAAGGCATATGGAGAGTTGTATGAAAGGTTGGACACAAAAGAGGGAGAAAAGGACCTGTACCAATTGTCTAGAAGAGGCACCGAGTTGAGAAAGATGTGCAGAAGGTAAGGTTGATAAAGGATAATGAGGGAAATGTACTCACAAGTGAGGAGAGTGGATTGAGCAGATGGAAAAGAGTACTTTGAGTGAGAGAGAAAAGGTTGGATGATGTGAGGATAATGAATCAGGAAGTGCAGTGGATTAGCAAGGAGGAAGTAAGGACAGCTATGAAGAGGATGAAGAATGGAAAGGCCATTGGTCCAGATGACGTACCTGTGGAAGCATCGAGGTGTTTAGGAGAGATGGCAGTGGAGTTTTTAACCAGATTGTTTAATGAAATCTTGGAAAGTGAGATGATGCCTGAGGAGTGGAGAAGAAGTGTTTTGATACCAATTTTTAAGAATAAGGGTGATGCGCAGAGCTGTAGTAACTACAGAGGGATAAAACTGATCAGTCACAACATGAAGTTATGGAAAAGAGTAGTGGAAGCTAGGGTAAGAAGGAAGGTGATGATTAGTGAGCAGCAGTATGGTTTCATGCTGGGAAAGAGCACTACAGATGCAATGTTTTCTCTGAGGGTGTTGATGGAGAAGTATAGAAATGGTCAGAAGGAGTTACATTGTGTCTTTGTGGACTTACAGAAAGCATATGACAGGGTGCCTAGACAGGAGTTGTGGTATTGTATGAAGAAGTTGGGAGTGGCAGAGAAGTATGTAAGTGTGGTGCAGAATATGTATGAGGGTAGTGTGACAGCGATGAGGTCTGCAGTAGGAGTGACAGATGCATTTAAGGTGGAGGTGGGAGTACATCAAGGATCAGTTCTCAGCCCTTTCTTATTTCCAGTGGTGATGGACAGGTTGACAGACGAGCTCAGACAGGAGTCCCTGTGGACTATGATGTTTGCTGATGACACTGTGATCTGTATTGAGAGTAGGGAACAGGTTGAGGAGACCCTGGAGAGGTGGAGATATACTCTAGAAAGGAAAGGAATGAAGGTCAGCAGGATTAAGACAGAATATATGTGCGTGAATGAGAAAGAAGATAGAGGAATGGTGAGGATGCAGGTAGTAGAGTTGGCAAAGGTGGATGAATTTAAATACTTGGGATCAACAGTTCAGAGTAATGGTGAGTGTGGAAGAGAGGTGAAGAAGAGAGTACAGGCAGGGTGGAGTGGGTGGAGAAGAGTGTCAGGAGTGATTTGTGACAGACAGGTACCAGTAAGAGTGAAAGAGAAGGCCTACAAGAGAGTAGTGAGACCAGCTATGTTATATGGGTTGGAGATGGTGACATTGACAAAAAGGCAGGAGTCCGAGCTGGAGGTGGCAGAGTTAAAGACGTTAAGATTTGCAATGGGGCATGATGAGGATGGACAGGATTAGGAATCAGTATATTAGAGGGTCAGCTCAGGTTGGATGGTTTGAAGACAAAGCCAGAAAGGTGAGATTATGTTGGTTTGGACATGTGCTGAAGAGGGATGCTGGGTATATTGGGAAAAGGATGCTAAGGATGAAGCTGCCAGGTAAGAGGAAAATAGAAAGGCCTAAGATAAGGTTTTTGGATGTGGTAAGATAGGACATGCAGGTGGTTGGTGTGACAGAGCAAGATGCAGAGGACAGGAAAAAATAGAAACAGATGATCCACTGTGGTAATCCCTAATGGGAGCAGCCAAAAGTAGAAGAAGAAGAAGAAGAAGAAGAAGAAGAAGAAGAAGATGAGGAGAAAGAAACTGGGCACCAACAGAAATGGTTAGTATGATGTGATATGTTTTATTAAGACACACCCTTAAAGGAGAAATGAAGGGTCAGTAAAGCAATGTTTATATAACTGGGGAACATCTGTGTTAAGACTGGGATAATACCAGGGAATATGAATGGCTGAGCCACTGTCAGAGATGTGTAGGACAGTGACACACAGTATGGGTGGTGACCAGTGTCTTCACAATGGATAATGAAGAAAGCAAGAAAGTATGAGAATGAACAAAGTACATGGTCAGTGCTCTGGGAAACATGAGTATGTGGAGATGCCATACACTGTGTAAAAATTCAGGGATAGGTGTCACAAGTTGGTAGTGCAACCCAAACAACATACCTAAATTAGTAATATGAATAGGCAAACGACAACTAATTAATGCCGAAATATCCCAAATGGAAAGGTAGCTCTCACTGTACTGGCACACAACTTGGGAACACTTGTCAAGATATTTCAGGTAGAATTGTCAAAGTGAAGGGCGTTAACAGAGTTAAAATGCATTACAAAATGGCAGTCTTAGAAGGGCGATGAAGAATTATGCATCGATGATCACAATCCTAAGATGCACAAGAAAATGCTCTACTAGTACAAAGGGAAACACAGCCTAACTAAAGTGATAAAGCCAGGGTCAAAGAGTTATCATACACATGTCAATGTCAGGAATTAGTAATGGTAGAGTTTAGGACATTTACACAGTTACAAATTTACTTAAAACATAGCAAACCTATAAGCGCTAAATAAATAAGTAAAATTTAGTTCTTAAACTAGGATACAAAACTTTTCAGTACCGTAGTAAAGGTTAAGCACAGATACAGGTCTGCAACTAAGGGATCTACGTATATGTCAGATAGCTTACTGTAGCATCTATTTGCATAAGATCGACATCTGGACATTGAACAGAGAAATCATTGAACGGCTTCTAAATCAGTGACCAGAATGTAATGGGTGAATTAACCCAATGAGTATGCTCTCAACAACTGAAACTGTGCAAAGGAATCCTCTGTATGACATGCCATCAAAACTGAACAGTTAAAGAATGCAAATGTACCATCCAGAGTTCAATATAGTGAAGCTCTGTGAAATATGCACATAACAGAGCTCAGTGTACAAACTTATGTACCCGCAATAAATAATGCGTGAAACATCAGCAGATATATGTCTACACACATTTTCATTGCCATAGCAATAGCCATAACAAAATTCTGCACATTGTACTCAACTATTCTCTCCAGTACATTGGTGAACTGTTCTGAGGAGTTTATATTAGATAAACAAAAGTTTAACTTAGCAAATGCTCTTGTTGTGTCTTTTGGCTTTTCCCGGTTAGGGGTCGCCACAGCAGATCTCCGGTCCGCTAATGATTGGCAGTAGATTTTTACATGGCGAGTTGCCAGCCCTGACACACAACCTTCAACGAAGGTACGTCCATTCATGCATGTCTCCACACAAAAGATGCTCTAGCTGAGAATCGAACAGGACAATGTCTTACTGTGAGGCGACAACGCTACCGCAGCATAAATGCTCTAATAATCAAAAATCCCGAACCTGAAACTTGCTATTGTGGGGGTGGTTGTGCCCCCAACACCCCCTGCTAAATATATATACCTACTCCGAGATCTCACTACCCACACTACAGTGAGAAAAGGGCAAATATTCCGATCTTCACTGTACCGCAATCTCACAAAAAGCATATTGAGGTCCAGGATTTTCAATTATTAGAGCGTTCGCTAAGTTAAACTTTCGTTTATCTAATATAAACCCATTCTGAGTATTACTTTAATGTCTTTTAATTTGATGACAACAGGGACCTTGCACTTAGGCATAGGTGAAGTTCATCTATCCTATTTTATTCCCTAAGACAGTCTCCATCAATTTTAGGTCAGATAAGTGCTGTCCCAGTAAGCATTAGAAATGATGTTGCCATGCCTCTGCTGAGTTCTGTGTGAGTGGAAAAAATAAGGCATTTAGTGCTGATATACTCCAGAACAGCATTGGAAACACTGCAGGAAATATGACTGCAGCAGATGTTTAGGTTTTACAAGGCTTGCCCAAGAAATAGTATTCAGAGAAGTACTGAGTCATTTCTTACCTTCCTCTGCCAATTTACTATGTAACTCCTCGAAGCCATGTAGCACATTATCTTTTCCCAGGAACTACAAAGCCATCAACTGTTTTACTTGAAGTTGAAACCTCACCCTACTACTATGTAAAGTTGCCAAGCCAAACTTTTGTACCTTTCACCAAATATTTAGTGCAAAGGGAAATAAGCAATGTTTTTTGACACAGCACCATTCACATTACATTTGATACTCTTAATGACATCAATTTCATAATCACAAAGAACATACTTAACATTATTTGTAAACTCCTGTTCACTTAGCATTTCAAACACACACTGCCACATTAGGTTATAACTTCTTAGGAATTTTCTTGTCATCAGGCAAAATAACAATGGTATTTGTAGTGCCATAGTACGTTATAAAACCATGTATACTGTAGAGCTACCTACAGATCTGACCCTTTGGTGGGAATGCTCTGTCCATCAGCCAAATCATAACATGACTCAAATCATGCAGGTTTTGCTGGATAGACAGAACTACTTCCTTTGTATGACTCACTGACTCAGACATTTTCTTCGCTCTAAATGGACCACTCTTTAATGGGAAATCACAAATATTTATCTCATCTAGGGAAATATCAGGTTCTACACTTGTAATCAACTGTTTACAAAGGATAAGACCAACTTGCCTCAGCATGGCTTTCCTATCTGGTAAGGCTATACTACTTTCTAGGAATGTATTAGCCATGGCATTGTCAACAATCAGGTATGGTGTATCGCTATACATAGCTGCACAATGGCTCAGGTCTGCACAAGCTACATATCTTTCCACCTCAGTTGTGTCACTTACATGATCGTGCATATTCAACTTTACTAATTCCTCTCCTGCTGCCATGGTGCACAGTATGGTTCACCCTTTACATTTATTTGTAAGTGTTTTGTTTGCATGCCCAGTATTTTCAAGCTTTAATGATTTTCTCCAGATTATACACATATCCATCCAGTTGTAAAACATCTTTTCCCTTTTGGGACTGGGCTGTTGAGTGCACGGCATCTATTTTACTAGGAGTAAGAGATACACTGGCAACTTCTAACATTGTTGCTTTCCATTTCCTGATGAGTGTCTTTTCCCATACTGCCTATGTTTTTATAGTTTTGACATTCTGGTCATTGATATAGATGCTGTTCTATTATTTGTTGGTTTGATTATCTGACATCAATTTTTTGCCAGATGATGTCATAGTATGTCAACTATCTTTCATAAATTCAACAGTAAAACACCACACTACCCCACAATTAACTCATTGCCTGGAGAGTGTGGCCTGCATCCACTGTCAGGCAAGTCCATTTTATGCAATCGCCTTCTCCTCTACTACAAAACAGAAAAAAAACTTAAATGAGCACACTGTAACTGTGGACAGCAGAAATAACCTACAGCTATACATTAAGACCTACTTCAGGATGATTCCGCAAAAAGTTGAATCCTTATTGTAATACTGATGCTGTCTCTTCTAGCCTCTTCTTCCTATTGGTGGAGAAGGTCTGGGTGGCTCCTTTTCATATAATTTTATTTGCCCTGACACTGCTCACCACTGATGCCCATGGCATCACTCACCTCCCCGGCAAGTAAATGTCAGACATCAGCCTTATATATGGCACCTCATAGCGGTCCCACAGCAGCTGTTTTTTGTGAAGCATATGCAACAGAAGCAAAATGATTTTAATTTTCTTATTGTACCACATAGGATCCTTGCCGCACTCAGATCAAGCAGAGGCCATAAACATTCATCAGGCCATATCCAAGAATGAAAATGTTAGGTGTGGCACAATGTCAGAAAACACTGAGCCCACATGAAGAGTGTGAAGATTGGGTGAAGATAGATAAAGGCTGCCAGCCTAGCCAGATAGAATTTTGGTGATAATTCTATCATGTGTAAGTATTAATGTAAACCACAGGCTTGTTGTCTTAAATGGTAAAAATAGTGTTACACGTGGAACTGAAAAAAAATGCAATAACCATGCACTTTGCTGACCAAGTAAAACATGTTGTGGCTCTTTGATGTTAAAACTCGGATCCAGTAAGTCTAGAGTGAGGCATCCTGTCTATTGTTTTAAGGCCAGAGTTAATGGCCAGAATTTGCATGCATAAATTTCCTTTATTTCTCTGGCTTCTGCCCAGAGGTGAATAATGTAAATGTAGTTTCTGTTAGCCTGGGAACCCAGGGAAGTGTGAAGAATGATGTAATGTGAACCAGGAATGCGATTTTAAAAACAGAGAGAATCAGAGAGCATTTTTGTCTTGACCATCCAACTCACCAACACTGTCTTGCTCTATATGTAAGTTTATCTTAGACTTGTGTTTTCTCTTAGAAATAGCTAGAAACTAGAAAGATTAGACTAAGTGTTCTTCTGTGATGTCAGAACTGTGCTACTGAATTATTTTAAGTATTTCTCTGTGATCTCTGAGCTCTTGACTAGCACTGTGTAGTAAAAAGTATTGTCTTGTGTTTTGACTATTTGTTATTAAATATGTTTAAACACTTTCAGCTGTGGCTGTTTTTGTAAAGTTAATTTAAGCTCTTTAGAGTACTTGCATGCCTTTGGTAAAATTGTACAAAGCCACTTCAATAGCTATAACCCTGGGCTATACTACCAATTGGATAATAATATTGCACAGTAATAATTGGACATCCTTTTAAGGGCCTTTGAGTAGCTGATAAATATTAGTGAGTGGTGGCAGCTGGTACTACCGTATGGTCTGGGAAAAAGGGGCACAGCTGGAGAACCTCTGCTAGCCTTCCCCAGGAGTGTCTGTGTGGTTGTCAGAGAGGGTTCTGGAGGTTTTAGCTTGCCCACTAGGCTGAGATCTGGACCCTATAGCTGTGCCAGTGGGAAGTCTTATTGGGGGACCTGGAGAGCAAGGGAGTAACCAGCCCAGGACTGACTGTGATCTCTGTGTGTTCTTAAGGGAAATTGCACTTTGCTGTGTGTATTTGTAATCCTTTCCTCCTATATGAGATGCCCCTCACTGGTGTTAGTGGTGAGTACTGTGGCTCCTTGATTGCTGGGCCAGGGCACGGGCATCATATATTAAGTGTTTGGCAGTGGTGGGATATCCATACCACATATTAATTTTGCTGGCAAATACTAATTGGCTTGTAGTGGTGTGGGTAGAGTGAATTCCTGTAGCTGGTGTACAGTGAGCTCTGAAGGTGTTTTGTACTCTAAATTAGCCATGCAGTGAATACTCAGAGTTCAGATCACAATTATTTTATTTCTTTTGATAGCTTAGTTAGTCAGGTTGAGCAGGAAGCATGTTAGCAGAGGAGTATGGAAAGCTGACAAGGAGCCAGCTAGTGGAGATGTGCCAGGCTAGGGGACTGGTGTATGGAAACCTGACTAAGACAGACCTGATTGCAGCCTTGGTTATAGCTGCATCAGAAAACAGCAACCAGGAGGACAATCAGAGTGGCAGTGGAGATGTAATACCCTTGGAAAATGGACAGCTCAACCTTTCTGCAGTGGACTTAAAAATCCATTTGGAACTAAGGAGACTTGAGTTGGAGGCCAGGCGCTTGGAACTAGAAGCAGCTGAGAGAGTAAGATGTGTAGAGAGTGAGGACAAGGAGAAACTGCGAAGTTTGCAGGCTGAGGAGAATGAGAAACTGCTACGCCTGGAAGCTGAGGAAAAGAAGAGACGGAGGCAGCATGAGAAGGAGATGCTGACTCTTCGCCAGAGTCATGGAGGTAATGGGGAAGGAAGTAACTGGACCCCAGAAGCACAAAAGGTCAGTAAATTTCTTCCTCAGTTTAAAAAGGGGAATAATTTTGATAGCTTCATTCATATGTTTGAGCGGGTATGCAATTAGTATGGTGTTGACCAGAGACTCTGGGTATGGTTCCTGACCCCCTTACTCCATGGTAAAGCTGTAACTGTTTTGTCAAAAATGTCTGACGTTGCATGTTTTGATTATGCTGCTGTTAAAAATCACTTATTAGAATTGTTTAAGCTAACACCTGAAACATATAGGAAAATGTTTTGTGAGCATAGATGCAAGGCAGATGAAAGTGTGTGTGAATACGTTGCTGAGCAGAGCAGTTATTTCCATAGGTGGGTGAGTGGATGTCAGGTCACCACTTTTGAAGGGCTGGCAGACCTTTTGGTGAGGGAACAAGCCCTTAGCACTTTGCCTGAGGACATGAGGATCTGGTTAGCTGATAGACAATGTGCCACTTCAGATGAGTTGGAGAAGAAGGGAGACCTATACCTGGAATGCAGGGCAGTCCTGTACAGAAAAGGAACCCCCAGTACTGCTCATGGGTCTAATGGAACCCATGGTGGGCAGCACAGACTGCCCCAACAGAATCTGCCAGTAGCAGGGGAAGCCACTAGCCCAGGTACATGCCCAGGAGCTAGGGTTAAATGTTTTGAATGCAACCAGTGGGGCCATGTGGCATACAGATATCCATGGAGGCAAGGTGGGGAACAAAAGTTGAGGGAGCCAGTAAGTGGGAAAGGCAAAATGCCAATAGTAGGTTGTTTTGAGACAACAAGGGTTCCAAACTACCATCCTGTAGATGTCCTGATGGGGAAGGATTTGAATGAGGCAGTACCATGTGTTTGTGCAGTTACAAGCAGTCAGGCTAGGAGACAAGCATGTGGGTCTGGTAGCCTGGGGGAGACCCAGACAGACTGCATACTTGCAGCCAGGACTAGTGAGGTGGTTACTTCAGGGAGGGAGCTACCCTACAGCAGTGAGACTGAAGGTGAGCCACAGCTGCTTCGGGGTACTGATAGTCCCTTGGACAGAGTGACTGCAAAGGTAGAGGTGAGTAGTAGTACCCAGGCTGACAGTGAGGCATCACTGTCAGAGGATGCCAGACTTCCTGTGGAGGGGGAGCTGGGAAGGGTTCCAAGGAGAGAGTTGAGACAGGCTCATCTCTCAGACCCTACACTGCAAGGCCTGAGGCAGGTAGCTAGGGAGGCACCTGATTTTCAAGGAAAAGAAGAATCTGTACACTGGGACAAAGGGTTACTAAACAGAGAGTGGACCCCTGAGAGAGGGCTAGAAGGTGAGAGAGTACAGCAGTTGGTAGTGCCTAGAGCCTACCATCTGGTGCTTCTAGCCATAGTCCATGATATTCCCTTTGCAGGCCATATGGGCATAAAACATACAATGAGGCTTATTATGCAGAACTTCTATTGGCCTGGAATTTCCAGAGATGTAACAGGGTACTGCAGGACCTGTGAGCAGTGCCAAAAGGTAGGCAAGGCAGGAGACAAAGTGAGAGCTCCATTGATGCCTTTGCCTGTGATTGAGGAGCCATTTCAGAGGGTAGCTATGGATATTGTGGGTCCTCTGAGTACCCCAAGTTCCACAGGGGAAAAAGTATATCCTAGTGGTAGTGGATTATGCTGCACAATACCATGAGGCAGTGGCTTTGTCCTCCATTGAGGCAGAAAAGGTGGCAAATGCTTTGTTAGAGATTTTCAGCAAAAGAAATATGGACTGACAGAGGTGCCAATTTCATGTCAGACCTGCTGGCTTGTCTGTAGAAGTCCTGTGGGTTGAAGCACATGAAGACCACCACCTACCATCCCCAGACTAATGGACTTGTTGAGAGGTTAAACTCTACAATCAAGTCCATGCTACGGGCATTTTCAGATCAGTTTAAGAGGGAGTGGGACAAATATTTGCCCCATCTGTTGTTTGCTTACAGACAGGTTCCCAAGGAATCCACAGGTTTTTCACTCTTTGAGTTGTTGTAGGGTCTATATTATAACACCAAAGTCTTAAAACTTTGAATGTTATAATATCGAACCATTTTGATCGAAAGACTATAACATCAAACATTCAGAATAGCGAATTTTTTCCCAGGGAAAAAAATTTCTGTTCTGACAAACATACACACAACACAAGCACACCAAAATAAATAATCCACACACATACACTTCACAAAACCCTACACTAAACCATACATACACTACTAGCTATCCACTTACCTTAACCCAACCCTAACCCTAAGGTCTATAACTACCGCACATTCACCTTACCCTCTCCCTAACCCTAAGGTCCCTATTGCACACTCACCTTACCCACTCCCTAACCCTAAAGTCCCTATCACACACTCACCTTACCCAGTCCCTAACCCTAAGGTCCCTATCGCACACTCACCTTATCCGCCCCCAAACCCTAAGGTCCCTAAATATCACACACTCACCTTAACCCGATCTGTTCGCACACTTACCTTAACCCGGTCCGTAACCTTCGCTCCACAGTTGAGGAAATAGCAAAGCTGCAGAAATGGCCCACCGAATACTTTCCCTAGGAAAGTATTCGATATTCTGCAGCTTCGCTATTTTCAGCGTTCGGTGCATAGGGTTCAAAATTATAACAGTTAACTGAATCAAATCACTGGCCTGTCCAACAATGTAAAACAAATGCAGCCCCTCACGAGCTGTAACAGTCTCAGTTAAAAGAATGATGCACTGGCACACTTTAGCGTTAGATGATAAGAATCCTTCTTTAATACGAATTGTTAAAACAGAATAGCTTCACAAACTGGTTGAGCGCTTTCATCTACTCCTGTAGATTTCCTCAGAACCATTTGAAAGTGCTTAATTACATATTATATAATCTCCTTACTCCAATGGCATCATCACATTAATTAGTTAAAAACAATTAATGACTAACCATGTAAAGCTGTTTAAAGTGCACAGTGCTAGATTCCCTCAGATCTGTTCCTTCCCTCTAATAACTTATTTTTTAAAAAAACTTTGTGTATGTCTGTATTGTTTTCAACATACATTCATATTCACATGTAATAAATACATTACATTATAAAATTATTAGCTATTAAAACTTCATAAAGCTGAGAACTGTAAAAAATAAAAAAATATATACAAAAAGCCTCAAAGTGAATAGCTGCTTTAACATCACATTCTTCTGTTTTTATGTTGTCATAAACACCTTAATAAGAGAAATATCCTAGATAACACTTTACTTTTTGTCCAACATGGGTTTTATAGATATAGTATCATTGAGCCCTGGGCTTTCTGATGCATTCAGTTTTATTTGCCAACGTGTCTCCTTTTCCATTAGTTTTTTCTTTGTATTCCCCCCCCCCCTCGGATTCTCTAATATGTGTTCTAGTATACCAAACTCAAACATCTTGCATTCATTATGTGCTTCACAATGTCTCCACAATGCATTATTTCCATCTTGTTTTCTTATCTTATAACAGTGCTCATAAATTCTATTTTTCAAACACCGTGTGGTCATTCCTACATAATAACTTGGACATGTTTTACACTTAGCTAAATATATAACATTTCTTGTTCTACAATTCCCCTTACAAAAGGTGATATTAGTCTTGTGAATATTATCCAGAATTATACTTGTTTTCCCTATAATAAATCTGCACTGATTGCATCTACCACATTTAGTTGTGCCATGCTCCCTTTTGGTAATGCCATACATCCTGTTTAACCTGGATTTTAGGTTAAATCCATTTCTGTACACAAATGTGGGTTTTCTTCCTACTATATTATATACATTGTCATCAGTTTCTAATATATTCCAGTTCTTCTCAATTACGTCCCTAATTTTACCTACTTCAGGGGCATATTGTATAACGCACGCTCTTCTATACTCCTGGGTAACTATGTCTGAAGAATTACTATTTACCATATTATTTCCCAGTATAGGTTTGTATTTCTTTCCCCATTCCTGAGTGACATAGTTCACTACATCCACTATCATCCCTTTTGGGTAACCTCTTTCTTTGAACATCTTAGCTATCTTATTTAACTCCTCAACCATATCTTGATAGTTAGATGTCATTCTTGCCGCTCGTATACATTGTCCCTTGATGATGCTTTTTTTCTGGTGTGGTGGGTGACAACTGTTGAACTCTAAATAATCATTACTAAATGTGTCTTTTCTGTATAGATTAGATTTAAATTTATTGCCATCTATAGTGATCCTTGTATCTAAATAAGATATACTTTTTCTATCCATAGTAAAAGTAAATTTTAAAAAATCATTCATAGTAAAAAAATGCAACAACAGTGCACTCTACAGACCAACTAAAGCATGTTGTGACCCTTTGATGTTAAAACTCAGAGCCAGTAAGTCTAGAGTGAGGCGTCCTGCCTATTGTTTTAAGGCCATAGTTAATGGCCAGAATTTGTATGCATAAATGTCCTTTATTTCTCTGGTTTCTGCCTAGAAGTGTAGAATGTAAATGTAGTTTCTGTTAGCCTGGGTACCCAGGGAAGTATGAAGAATGAAGTAATGTGAACTAGGAATGTGATTTTAAAAAACAGAGGGAATCAGAGAGCATTTTTGTATTAACCATCAAACTCACCAGCACTGTCTTGCTCTATTTGTAAGTTTATCTTAGACTTGTGTTTTCTCTTAGAAATAGCTAGAATCTAGAAAGGTTAGACTAAGTGTTTTTCTGTGATGTCAGAACTGTACTACTAAATTATTTTAAGTATTTCTCTGTGATCTCTGAACTCTTGACTAGCATTGTGCAGTAAAAAGTATTGTCTTGTGTTTTGGCTATTTGTTATTAAATATTTTTAAACCCTTTCAACTGTGGCTGTTTTTGTAGAGATAATTTAAGCTCTTTACAGTACGTGCATGCCTTTGGTAAAATTGTACAAAGCCACTTCAATAGCCTTAGCCCTGGGCTATACTACCAACTGGATAATAATATGGCACAGTAATAATTGGACACCCTTTTAAGGGCCTTTGAGTAGCTGATAAATATTAATGGGTGGTGGCAGCTGATACTACTGTATAGTCTGAGAAAAAGAGACACATCTGGAGAACCTGTGCCAGCACTCCCCAGGAGTGTCTGTGTGGTTGTATAAACTCTTCTCAAAGTGTGTGTGTGTGTGTGTGTGTGTGTGTGTGTGTGTGTGTGTGTGTGTGTGTGTGTGTGTGTGTGTGTGTGTGTGTGTGTGAGCACTGGTTGGACAGAGAGGGTGCTGGAGGTTTTAGCTTGCCACGAGATCTGGACCCTATAGCTGTGCCAATGGGGAGTCTTATTGGGGAACTGGAGAGCAAGGGAGCGACCAGCCCCAGACTGACTGTGATCTCTGTGTGCTCTTAAGGGAAATTGCTCTTTGCTGTGTGTATTTGTTATCCTTTCCTACTATATGAGATGCCCCTCACTGGTGTTAGTGGTGAGGATTGAGGCTCCTTGATTGCTGGTCCAGGGCAAGGGCATCACAAAGAGTATCAACGGGCATCAATGTAGCACAATGTCTATCTAGGGCAGCATGATGCACATGGTCAGTAGCACAGGGAAGTTCAACATCTGCATGGCCATGCACCACAGGATACATACCTTATGTGCTCTTCATGATGAATATGGTCAAGATGGACAGCTGGGTAGCACTTTTGGCATTCCGAGTACCTCACTACAAATATGTAGTAGCATTTCCCAGCTAAACATTCATATATTCCTTTATTGGTGGCTATGTGCATATATCAAGCAGACCAAGCCTTAAAGCAAGAAATAGGGCTAGTAATACATTGCATTATTGGTGAAATTCAGACAACTTTGTGCAAAATAATCTCATTGGCATGATCACTGCTCTACAAGCCTCTTTACAGCATGATAAGCAGTGTGGCCGCTGTACTGTGACAGTTCATGATACAGAGAGGGATAGACTAGTGTAGAGGATAGTGAAGAAAGAGACAGAAAAACTGAAAGCAGACAGGAGTATAATGTACACCACATTTCAAGGACAACTCCATAGTGCATGGCTGCTTCACATAGTAGTCACACCATATGGACAGATATGTGCTATCACTGCAATGGATCATGCAAGGGTATGACACAGTGTGATGGGCTGGGGGGTAGGTAAAACAATATTGACACAGGGACCAGGCAGGAAATGTTACAGTGCTGGGGGGACTTCCAACCAGCAAGGTCACAAGGAACAGACAAAACAGCTATTGGTCCCATGTCGGAGGGAACATCCATGGCTCATTGTCCAAGCAGAATGGGTTATAGTACTTTGGGGGGACAAGTGTGCAAACTATAGGAAACAGGCATGGCAGTTGACATTCATGAAGGGGTTTGAGTGACAGAAAGAGAAAGAAAGTACATGGAGGCTATGTTGCACATCCACATGGAAGCAGCTTCTGGGTCTGCAGTTCAATGAAAAGATACTGAGGTGTAGATACTGTTGTGAATTACAGTGTGAGTGGACCAGATGCCCACATATAACACAGTTTGGCATAGTGTCACAGCAGTTATAACACAGCTCTGCACAAGGCAGTACGCTCCATAGTGGAGTGATGGCAGCAGTGAGGTGACAAATGTCTAACATGGGCAGTTCTTTATACACATACTGATCCATGTGTGTTCTCACATGTGTTCTGGAGCAGTCATTGTGCTAAAAAGTATGGTAGCATACTGAATAAATCATCCAGCTGGAGACTAAAGTTCTGTTATGGACCCTGTGAAACCATGGCAGGAGAGGATAAGGTTGAGAAAGTCTTCAGGGATAAAGTGTGGCAGGAATGTAGGAAATGATGCAACAAATAAATGCTATGGGTGGACATATTTGGACAATGCTGCAGATGTGTGACAGGGTCATTTGACATGATCTTCCATGTGATGAACAGGGCACAAAACATAACTGCAGACACAAGCTCCTCCCACAAAACATCACCAACTGATTGCCAAGTAGTTTAATATAACCTTCACTGGATAAAGTGACTGAATACTAATTATGGGTAGGGAAATTAATATGGGAGCTGGATTGGTCAGAACTGTTCAAATGTCTCTTGTGGATACCACATATGAGTAGTGGCAAATCCCAGTCCTGTAGGACTATGGTAACATATCAGCCTAACATACACAAGCATCATCAGGTTCATTACTATCACCTAGGAAAATCAGGGCTGCACCTGCAAACACCTGTAGCACAGGTGAGGACTGCCCACATGTATATGTGGTTTGCAGCAGGTAAGGTATATGACATGCTATTGAAAGCAGACAATGCCTAACACCTCTTCACAGTGTACCCACACATAGCCTACTACATGTCTATCATGTAAGAACATCAGACCTGCATCAGATTCATCTTGCACAAACTGGAATGGCTGCATTCACAGACAATGTATATTTATGGCATGCAGCTGTTTGATGCATGGTGGTGGTGGTGGTGGCGGTGGGTGGAGGTATCACACATGTACTAGCTTACCTACAGTTACGCTATCTGTATGCTTACATAGATTCCAATGGGAAAGTATCTGGCAATCCAGAACTGTACATGCTTGAAGTCAACACATTTGCAGGACCTGATTATGATGGCATCATGCACAAGGCACAGTCAGCGGACATAGCAACACTGTCAGCAACACTAACTGTTGAGGGAACAATCCCCTCCTCCACAGCTGTTCAGAGTTTGGAGAACCAGGATGGCCCTCCTTCTTCACCTTTGTTTATTCAAATGTCATCCCGTTCATGTGCATCCCACACATTTTGTGCATGCAGTAGCCAGTATCTGAGGGACACCCAACCTCTGAGGGGCACATATATTGCATTGGAAAGAGGGATATTGGTGCCCATCAGCACTCCGAGGCATGGTCTGTGTGGGGCACATGTTTGTATGTCCAAGGCCAAGAATACAGCTTCTATGGGACCTGGCAATATCCCTGGCTGTGTTCTACATGAACTACAGAGTGAACGGGCACTGCACCTGTGTGCTCTGTTCAATCACAGCCTCACCTCAGCCTTTGTCCCTACCAAATGGTGCACTGCTACAGTCACCCCTCTCCACAAAGGAGGAGTGACTACAGACCCTGGGAACTATCGCTCCATTAGCCTGATGAGTCTGATATGCAAAGCTATGGAATGCATCATCATGGACCTAATAAACAAGGATATAGGGAATCTCCAAACTCTGGATCCCACACAGTTTGGTTTTGTGAAGGGTAGATCATGCCTGCTCAACCTGGTCGACTTCCTTGAGTCAATCACCAGAGCTATGGATGATGGCAAGGTGGTTCATACAGCCTACCTTGATCTGGCCAAAGCCTTTGATACCATTCCCTACTCAGGAATCATAGAAAAGCTCACTAACCTAGGCATCAACCTCTATATCACTAGGTGGGTTGCAAACTGGCTTACAGATATAACCCGCAGTGTGAAAATGGCTGACTCTAACTCAGACTGTTGACCAGTTACTAGTGGAGTCCCACAGGGTTCGGTCCTGGGTCTCTATTGTTTGGTATCTACTTCTCTGAATTCTAAGCAAACTGGAAGGGACTCTGGCTGACAAAGTTTGCAGATGATTGCAAGTTGGGAGCTATTATTAACACCCCAAGTGATGTTGACATCCTACAGAAAGGCCTCACTGAGACCAACGACTGGTGTCAGAACCATGGCATTAAGCTCAATGCCAAAAAATGTCATCCTCCCCTTTTGGAAAAATCCAGTTCCCATGAATTACCACATTGATGGTAGTCTAATGAACACAGAAGGCATTATAAGAGATCTGGGAACACAGGTTGACAGCAACCTCTCTTTTGACCACCACATTGCCACTGTGATCAGAAAGTACTTCTATGTGGCACATCTCATTACTAAGGGTTTTGCATCCAGGAAGAAAGAGGTCATTGTCTCCCTCTACTCTTCCCTCTTTATGCTAATCATCGAGTACAATGCCCCATTTGGCATGTACCTTACTAGACACCTGCAACAACTGGAGAGGATGCAAAAGTACCTCACAAAGAGGATCCTATGCCTTAAATACTTGCCCTATATGGACAGACTCAAACAACTCCAACTATTCTCTGTCTCATATCGCCTACTTAGAGGCAATCTTTGCTTAACTTACTAAGCCATGTCTGATCCAGCTCTGTTAGAAATGCTACATCTAAAGAAATCCCAATCCCTCCACACCACCTGCTCCAGAGACCTCAACCTCATTACCACAATCAACAAAACAAGCTGGAGGGACAGGTTCATAACCCAGAGTCTGCCCATGCTATGGAATAGACTTCCCATACATGTCAAACAGAGCACCTCACTGGTGATGAGTGGATGGGAAATAGAAAATTCGCCACAGGGATCACTCCAGTAGCTCTACTCAATAGAGGCACTGGGAACTAAGGTTGGTGGCACGATGCCAGGGTAATCCTATGGGCTAGGCTAGGCTTGTAAAGGCTCCAAGGTCATTAGCCTAGTACACACCTATGAACCTATGAGAGATGAAATGGGTTGCACTGTATAGCTGCAACAGCAACAAGATGAAATATAGTTTTAGTCCAGTACTTTATTCATTCATTTGACTGCAAGAAGAGATCTGAGATGAATACAGTCATACAAGGACACTTTATACCATATCTGTCTGTCTATCTGACTGCTGGAGTCTGGTTTGAGGATATATATGACAGAAACCAATCACTGGTACAGTGAGTAGCATTGTCATCTTACAGTGCCTGTTTCTCTGGTTGATTTTTTGGCTGTGATCCCATCTGTATATCATTTGCATACATTCCCTCTGTCTTTGTGGGTTTTACCTGGTTTCCTCGCCCAGACTCCAGCTATAAAATATATGCTTGTGGCCGTCTGTGCTTTTACTTGCATTAAATAAATAAAAGGTAACAATCTTTTTTGGAAGGAAGGGGTTGTGAGTACTTGTGAGTTTTGTTCAGGCCATCATTAGATTAAAAGTTGGAAAAAAAAGTCTGAAGATGCACCTCAAATCATATAGAAAAGAATGACTTCTGTGGGTTTAGTGGCCCCTAAACCTCTGACTTAATTCACCTATGTTCTCCTCACTCATTACACTACAGTCAGACAGTTAGGGTGTGTTGAAAGGACAGAGGAAAAAAACTAAACAATACGATAAAATGTGGAAAAAAAACAGATAGAAGTAAACTAAAACAAGGGATGGGCATAGGGTGACAACAGTAGGCCCCATGCTGTCATTGGCCAACGGGTCCATTTCACATAAGGCTGGCCCTGTTGATCACAGTGAGACAGCTGAGGTCTTATATAGTCAATAAAGCAGCTAGACTGAGTGGATACTGAAGTAGTCTGTACAGGAAAGTGACTAACCCCATCTGTTGTGTGATCACAAAAAATAGGCATTAACCTGTCTTAACATAGTCTCACCCCCATTCCAATTAGTCCCACCGATTCAACTGCTTCTTGCAGCCCCCATTGCTTTGAAGTCACCAGCTCCACTAGTTGTTTCTGTGTTATTAGTACTATGGCTTAATGTTATTAATGTTATTGCAGGCTTTAATAATGACTACAGAAACATCTTAGTATTTTCACTGTCATTTTATGTTCTTTGCCTTTCACTCAGGAAGTGGCTAAAATGGGTTCTTCTGGATCAGACCATTATCCTGGTTAATAAGCATTAACTAAATAAATTAATACAATAAATGGCAAGCAGTACTGGAATAGGAGTAGATGTATGGGGTTGGAGGCAGAGATGTGAAAACTCATGAATATTGCTACTCCTGCTTGGTCTCATTGCATAAATCCAGGGAGGTGGGGGAAAGGATTCTATGGCTTAATCTCACCTCTCAGAGGAGAATGTGGGAACTAAGGTCGGGTGGCTAAGGTCGGTGTGGATTATAACACTGTTTGGTTACCTCCTTTGGGACACCATCCAGTGATCCTTTAGTAACTGAGCCGCCATGCTGCTTGTGCAGTAGCACAGTCAAAATGCTGTACTAGAAACAGGTATTCATTTCAGGAAGACTGAATAGAAACTGTGATAACAGGTGATGCTATGCTTTACATGCCTGATATGTAAGAGTGACCTGTCTTGTTAGCTTCAAAGCTTGTTTATTACTTCTACACAGCATTAGTTCTTAGGGTTCAGGGTTCAGGTATCCCATATCTTATCAGCACAGAGGACATCAGCTGAATTTTAATATCCCATCCCAGGAACCTTTGATGCTCAGTGATGCCACTCTGCTGATATGTAGTATGCAGAATTTCAAGAATTTCTGGGCTGACATTGCAAAATCGATTCCTTCCTAGAGAAATGTAATTTCTTTGAGATATTTTAGACAAATTAAGGGGGTTGCAATAGGGGCCTCATGTGCACCCATATTTGAGAACCTTGTGCTTACTGAGTGGGAGAATAAATACATATTTGATAGTGTTTTTCAAAACTATTTTACTTTATATGTGCATTTCCTGGACAATGTGTTTATTTTATGGAAAGGAGAAAAAGATGTTATACATCAATTTGTGACTATTTAAACAACATCTGTTCATATTTTAAGTTTACATACACTTTTGATGAATCCCGATTGCCTTTTTTGGACACTTATATTTCACATACATCTACAGGTTTCCAAACTAATATATATCGCAAGCCTACATTTAGTAACTCATACTTGGAATTCAACAGCTGCCATCCTTTCTCACAGAAAAAAAAGTATTTTGAAAGGACAATGTATACGTGCTGCTAGGATGATATATCTTAGAGAAGATGTGGTTAAAGAATTCAGGTTGATAGGCAACATGTTTTTAGAAAGAGGCGATCCTGCCCCTTTGGTAGATGAAACTGTGGATTATGTATTATCCCAACGGGGGGTGTTGTATAAACCCTTGTTGGGTGAAGAATTTATTCAAAAAAGTTATTATGACAATAAAAACAAAAATTCTAATTATCCCAGGGCCATGGTTTTAAAATACAGTCCATGTACATCTACTATAAAAGATATTATTTGTATTAATTGGAACATCCTAAGAGGGGACACAGAAGTGTACAATTTTTTAGGGCATCAACCGAGTTTTGTCTACAAGACAGGGAGGAATATTAAATGTCAATTGGAAGAATATGAGTAGTGGAATGGAAAAAGGTACCAAAAATGTGGAGCTTGCAATCAGTGTATGTAAATATATATGAAGGAAAAGCTGTTTATTTGGAAAATAAGTGTAACAGCAAGATTGAATTTCAGGTTGGGAATTGCAAGACTAAAGGTGTGGTGTATTTGGCTATGTGTTCGGCCTGCCCAGTGTTTTACGTTGGGAAAACTGACAGGCTTTTGAAAAACAGAATTTACGAACACATATATAATCTAAAAAAATGAAAATGTAAATAATGCCTTATTTAGACATTTATCAGCAAATAATTCTGACCACATCTTTTTCTTTGCAATATTGGACAAAGTAGTTTATAATCCGAGGGGTGGTGATTTGAAACTTCTGCTTGAAGAAAAAGAAATTAAATGGCAATTGAAGCTAAACGCAGCAAGCCCCCTTGGTATAAATGAAAATATTTCTTTAAAAGCAGTTTTAAAGTCTAAGGCTTTATAGTTTTAAATCCAGGAAGCAACAGTTTTCTGAAAGTTTTTTCTTTTTTTTCTTTTTATGTGCTTGATTTAAAACATTTTAAAATATTTGTAAAATATGAATTTTAATAATATTTTTAATACAACAATATCTAATTATTTGATAATGTTTCATTGTAAATTATGAATTTATAATTTAGTTGAGTATATATTGTTATATGAATTTTAGTTACATATTTGGGAATGTAAGTATTTTTAGTGAATTTTGTACTACTTCCTGTTTTTTTGATCAGTTTCCTGTAATTAAGGCTATTTAAGAATGTAATTAATTTGAAGTTCATTTTGAATCTAATGAAGGCCAGTTAAGCTGGAAGAAAGCTCATTTGTTTTTAATAAAGCTGTTTGGGGTCTTTATGGTCTTGGATCCTTGCTTGATAGCCAGTTACTAAGTGGAATTCCTTGAGATTGTTTGACCCCAGAGTCAGATGAATTATAACTGTAGTTACATATGCGAGTACTAAATTCTAAGGAGTCTGCTGGTGTTCAGACATAATGTAAATCCTCCTACATTACTGTGGACAAAAGATGGTGGCACTGCTATAGCCATATTTCTCTATTATGCCAGCTTGCCATATTCCAGTTAAGATAGTGAGATCAATACACCAGATGCAGCAGAAAACAGGCAGGGGGATTGAAGCAAATAGTAAAAATGAAGGCCTTTGTAATATAGGAGTCTATAAAGCAATAGATGCAAAATGTAAAAAAAAAAAAAAAAAAGTTATGTTGCCTTCTATTTAAATAAAGCACTCTCAGATTTTCCCATTCAAGCAACCACACACTGTATGTTTTAGTCCTTGCTCCTTCAGCTGCTTGCTGACAATCAGTTTCTCCTTAACAGGGAAGATCATTCAAGCAGCCATCACGGTTTACATGCTTGCCCTAAAATCTCTGTTTTCCACTGGCATCCTTGTATGTGTTGAACTTTACAAAGATGACCCTATAACACTACCACACACCTCTGTGCATGTATATATTGCCCAGATGCAGATCATATAATGCTTCGTAGGTGCCCGCCCTAACTCCCTTTAATGTTTGCTAGCATACACAGCCTCTGATAGGTGTTGGCCCTAGACATACCTCTCAACTATCCAGATTTTCATAGTATGTCTAGATTTTTGCCTCGTATTTTTGATCTATTTCTCCAAATAAATCCGAAACAGAAAAGAAAATCCACTTCACCTCCATGACTCAAATCATGTAAAACCAAGACGTATTTCTTATGTAAAACCAAGACGTATTTATTAGGTTAGCGCTGTCATGCCTCAACAGACACTTCTTCAGACCATAAAACATATAAAAAGAAGTCATTATATATACATCACATTACTTTCAAATCAACCTATCACAAACAACTAGCAATAAAATCATTTAAACAACCTCCTTCCCTTCAAAAAATGGTATAAAGGTACAGGGCCATTCAAACCTGGAAATGTATCACTATTTAACCTAATGATCCAGTTTGTCTCCCTTTGTTCAAGGATATTAATTTAAGTCACCTAGTCTCCCATTACTAACAAGCTATTCCAGTACTTTAAATTTATGTGAGTTGTTAGTATTCATAACGTGTTGCAAGTGCATTAGTGGGGTCACTTTTTCTAATAGCTAATAAATGCTCCCTAACCCTTTCTTTTAACTGTCTTTTTGTTTTATTCACATAAAAACATGTACATGACTGACAAGTAGCCAAATAAACAACAAAAGTGCTTGTGCAGTCTGCCATACAATGTATAAAGTACTTATGCAATTGCGACGTACCACAGCCCTACTTTTATTAAATGGAGAAAGAAGGCAGTTTGTTAGACAGGGCAACAGAGAGGTTAACTCTTTCAATTTTTTGATGCATTATATTAGTGATCATGGTTATTTTTGTGAAATTATTAAGAAGCATTGGCCGGTATTATTGTTAGACGATAAGATAGGGCAGGTGGTGGGTTCTACTCCCAGATTTGTTTTTAAGAACAAAAGTAATTCGAAACGTCTATTATGTTATGATGTGAATAGACTTTCTACAGGATCTAGAAAAGGTTTCACGTCTAGGTGTGGTCAATGTAACTTTTGTATATGTATAGACACATTCCATGTTTTTGAGCACCCGGTGACCCATTATAAGTACTTTATACATTGCATGGCAGACTGCAAGAGTACGTTTGTTGTTTATTTGGCTACTTGTCAGTCATGTACGTGTTTATATGTGGGAAAAACAAAAAGACAGTTAAAAGAAAGGGTTAGGAAACATTTATTAGCTATTAGGAAAAGTGACCCCACTAATGCACTTGCAACACACGTTATGAATACTAACGACTCACATAATTTTAAATTTAAAGCACTGGAACAGCTTGTTAGCAATGGGAGACTAGGTGACTTAAATAATACCTTTGAACAAAGGGAGACAAACTGGATTATTAGGTTAAATAATGATACATTTCCAGGTTTGAACAGCCCTGTCCCTTTAAAACCTTTTTTGAAGGGAAGGAGATTGTTTAAATGATTTTATTGTTAGTTGTTTGTGATAGGTTGATTTGAAAGTAATGTGATGTATATACAATGACTTCTTTTTATATGTTTTATGGTCTGAAGAAGTGTCTGTTGAGGCATGAAAGCGCTAACCTAATAAATATGTCTTGGTTTTACATAATAAATACGTCTTGATTTTACATGATTTGAGTCGTGGAGGTGAAGTGGATTTTCTTTTCTGTTTTTGGATTGATTTGCTGATTTCCACTTATACCATTTCCACAGTGGCATTATTTGTGTTTTTTCTCCTTTTTCTCCAAATACTGTGGTTTTCTGACAAATCAATGGCAAATCACTGAGGACTGAAGTCAGAAAATAATGCCAGAAATTTGAGTTTTAGACTTCACATTCATTATAAAATTAATGCTAATGTGAAACCTGTTATTCATATTCTTTATAAAATTCATGCTAATGTGAAACCTGTTATTCTATCAACTTTCTATGTTTGTAAGAGCAATACTTTAAAATTGTCCCTATTTCTGTGCCTTTGTTTCCCAGTTATTTATCGTTTTTTCCAGATTTCTTGCTGTAAGAGGTTGAGAGGTATGGGTTTCTCCAATATGTTAGATACATAAAGACAGTGCCATCTGTTGTTATGATCTGCATTCAGTCTCCACACATCAATATCCTGGAAATAATATTTGAACTGTTCCAGTGAGAGGAGCTACAGCATTCATTTCTGTGACCCAGTTATGGATTCAGTGAAGTCTGCATGTTTCCACGTCTGTATACGTTTTCTCTTAGTGGTCTGGTTCCCAACCTCCTCCCCAAAACACTCTGGATGACTAGCTGCTTTAAACGTTGTATTTATAATGCACTTAGCCTATCTGCTATAGTCTGTGATATAACTGGAAAGGGTCTGAAATAATTAGTTCACTTATTCAATCACTTATTTAAAGATATAGCTATAGATATAGATATAGATATGGATATAGATACAGATATAGATATGTGTGTCTGTGTGTGTGTGTGTGTACATTGATTTCATGATATTACGTAAGAATGATTGTCCAAAACAGAGGAAACCAAAGCACTGAAAAAAAAAAGATACAGAGCGAGAACTACCCATACTTCTCAACTTCTACATGGACAAAGCCAAAACTAATTAAAAAAAATCAGGGACAATTTTAAAATATTACCTTAATTTATTTAAAACCTTAAGAGAAAAACAAGTTTTAGATTAACATAAACTTTCAAAACAATAAAAAATTAAAAAAATAAACCTCAATGTCTGCCATTACTTACTATCTGTAATTTTAAGCAATGCATAAGACAATCAAAATTGTCTAAAACTACAAAACAAAAATGACAGGCAAAATCAAATATATTCTGCAAAATCCTAGTACCAATATTGAAACACCATTCCTACATTATTGCTGAACACACAAGCCAGCATTCGCTTTAAATTACCTTTGCTGAAACAATATGCCCACTCAGCGTTTCGACCTTGTGTGCATTCATACAAACAGACAACAACCATTTATATATAGAGAGGGAAAGAGAGAGAGAGAAGGAAATGCAGTTCAGTGTAGTTGTTAAGATATGTGTAAATATGTGTATGTATTATGTTCATACAAGCGCACGCATGTGCGCTCGCACACACACACACACACACACACACACACACACACACACACACACACACACACACACACACACACACACACACACACACACACACACACACACACACACACACACACAATTCACAATGCCATTCAAACAGCTACACTATGAACTGTATCTATCTACCTATTTGTAGACTAATAGCTATAGACAGTCCATAGTGAATTTGCTTGCATGGCATTATGAAAGGTAACTTAAACATAAGTGATAAAATCTTGTGCTGAATGACAATGTTTTGATAAAAAGATCAGAAATATTTCAGTATTTAATTGTTATGTTTAGTTTTGAATACAGGTGGCTTTACTGACCATTCCAAACAGTGAACAAATGAGTCACTATTATTCTCGTATCAGTGAAGTACAAATTATTAAACTACCCAAATAATAGTATAGTGGAATAATTTATCAATAAGCTGAAAGTATGGGAAAGATCAGCCATCAAATGTCTAATTTCTGAGTAGGGCAGTGATACTGTAGTCATTCGTTAGTGCCAAAGAGAATGTAACCACACTAATGTAACAAAACTAAAACTTTAGCAAGAGTTGTCATCCACAATAATAAACTTCATTCTATATTATTGCAGATGACAGCTTTCACAAAAGTTTTATTTTCCTTTCACCGGTGTGGTTATGCTCATTATTCTTAGAGTTTTACCACTTGTTTTGTTCAATTTTTTGTCTGGCATTCTTTAGCATAATTAAAAGAAATAGATTCTAAATGCAATGCAAACATTACAGCAAGATGACAATATATATAGAAATACATTCTCTATAAAACTACTGACCTGCTCTTAGTCGTTACATTTAATAACATCATTTGTTTGGATCAGTACTCAGAATGTCTGACTTCAATAATTTTACTTAGTTTGCTAAAACTGAAAACAAATCTCTTTATTAGTCAAACAAGTGGTATGTTTGGAAAACTTCCTTAGTGTATAGCCCTTCAATTCACAAAAAGCTGTAATTCTGATTATCCTGCATTAGCATGCTCTAAAATGAAGCTAAGTGGTGAATAAAATAGTGGAATTCCAGTACTGATTCTGCATTCTTGTGAAGTATTCAGGCAAAGTCCTGCCTTTCATCTGATATAAAATAGGTCTAGGTTATTTTGTAAGCTTCCCACAACTTCTGTCTCTACCTGGCTCTTTGTTCTCCCTTGGGATGCCCTCCCCTTGCTTTTCACTTGCTCACTAGCCCTAGAGGCAGAGCTGTGTTTCTTCGTCCATGTGTTCCACGCTCCAGTGGGCTAGGTCAAATCCCTAAGACTGTATTACATTCTGTGAAGGGACATGTCTGCTAGCCCAGGCACTCCATCAATTTCACAGAAAAAAAACAGAGGACCCTACCTCCCCTCCAGGTTCACACCAGAGCCCCAGGCCGCCATTTCAATTCCCTGTGCCATCCATTCTCCTTCTCTTCTCCCTGCCATTGACAAGATGGATAGCCTGGGCTGGTAATCAGTTCCCTAGTGCTGAGAAAAAAAAAATAATTGCCATGCAGAAGCCTTTGTTTACTGAAGCTCCTGTCTTCAATATGTTTTTTTTTTCCTTTTGCTTTAAGCTTTCATTCCTCAGTAGTGTTTATTGATTTCTCTACTTTCCGTTATGATGCTCTCAGTTTTCTATGTTTGTCAGAACAAGTCTGAGGTCAAGAAGGTAGAAAAACCTATTTCAGAGAACAGTCTATCAATATTTTACATCATCCACAAGATCGTCAGCCTTCAGATCAATATATGCATGCTTTCCATACATTTCTAGCAAATAAAATTGAAAATTAAGAAAGAGATGACCAGATCTTTTTTAAAGTGTTATATTTGTTACATTTTGTATAGCTTGGTAAAATTCACCAAGCAAAGGTACCCTTATGTTTTCTGACCTAACTCATGTATATGTGGAGGTTTAAACAAGTGGAGGGATTGGGAACCAAGCCTGTGTTTTTTAGAAGCAACTTCTTTGAACTTATCTGTCACACATCCTATAGCATAATGTCAATTGACATGTGTCAGTCACCTGCTGTCCTTCTATTGTTTTGGTATTACATAGCATATCTATGTAAAAGTAGCAATGAATGGTTCCAGCAGATGAAAAAATCAATCTAACTCCTAACATTGCTGGTTCATGAGTACTTATACCACTCAACCTTCAGAAACAAAATCATAAACAATCCTGATGATCCTACCAAGTTTCAGTTTAGGAATCTCATGGCAGAAATTCTGCTACCACAAAACATTAATGCGTCTATCAATAAATACCCCATCCTCTGTCACTCTTACCCAGTTGTCCCCCATCCCAACTCTTCCATTCTTTCCCATAGCTCTTTCTTCTCCTTATAAGATAAAGCTAGTTCTTCTCCTTTCCTAAGGCATATAGCTCTTCTTATGTTAGGCAGCTGTCTCACAAACAAGGTTTTCTGTGAAATAAACACAGAGATTGGCTTGTATTAGCAGTGCCATTACAAACATCTATTCTTCACCATTACTGTTATTCCCATAGAGGTCTATTAACACCAGCACACCACTATCACTGTTACCCATATCTGGTACGAGGCATATATACCAAGGATAGGTAGTAGGAGCGGTCTATCCTGAGTGCAGGCAATAAGCTTGTCTATTTAGGAGGCACAACTGGCAGTTGCAGATGGTGCAGTAGTATAATACCAGCATTTGTAAAGAAATGCTAATGTTGCTGTTGTTGTACTTGTGGTCACAGCTAAAGCATTGAAGTGCTAATTGTTGCAAGTCACTTGTTACTCTTGTAGTGAGTGGCTTGCTACAGTTTCAGAGCAAAAGAGCTCTTTCTCTCTCTCTCTCTCTATAGATATATCTGTGTATAGATATAGATATAGATACACACACACACACACACACACACACAGACATACAATATATATATATATATATATATATATATATAGATAGATAGATAGATAGATATATAGATATATATATAGGATCTGAATGAATGGCACTGTTGAAATGATACCTCAATCTCATGTACAAAATGGGAAAAGGGGTTGTGGATGGATGGATGGAGATATGTAGATACATGTTTTATATATATATTCTATATATATATATATATATATATATATATATATATATATATATGTGTGTGTGTGTGTGTGTGTATGTGTGTGTGTGTGCATGTGCATATTTTTTTTTGATCCTTAACTTACAGTTGATGGAAGCATCAATTTGGGGAACTACACACGGTACCAGATAATCTCAGTATGGTTCTGCCTGATATTAATAAGGCTCAAATGAGCAATTCCATCCTCTTCCTTTACCATGAGTCACCAAAAATAACAGTTGTACACTTTGCCTGCTAGTTCTGTCTGACCAGCTCATCTCAGTGAAAAAACAATCATGTAGTCAAGCATGCACAAAATAGGCAAAGGCATAATAAGCTGACACATAATATTCCGTTAAGTAAATGAAAATTTAATATAGGCGTGTAAAATACTGTCTATATCATATTAAAAATATCAGTAAACTGCAATTACAGTACATGCATAAAAATGCAATACATTACGATCAATTCTGGGCAAAAACAATTCAGAAGAAATAAACACCATGCAGTGCATTAACATCCATCTTTTCCCGAAATGTTATATACTCATTTGTGAGAAAGATTCACATACAACAATAAATACATAAATGTAACGCACACTTATTTAAGGCAGTTCAGAAGAGTCTAGCAGCTGTAATAATTTCCCACCCCCACTCCATGTTGTTGTCTTGTTCTTATACTTGGTGGCTTTGCATTTGCCCACCCATACTGTGTGTTTGGTCTGGGACACTCCTCCCAGTCTAGTGTCATTAGTTCATTCTACCTAATAGAGAGAGAACATTTGTGAGGGCCAACCCACTTAGATTCTTAACCTTGAATTACCTTCTGTTCCAGCTTTCTCCTTTTCCACTTTAGTAAAAATAAATAAATAAATAAATTCTAAGCTTGTTTCCCCCTTTCCTGTAACGAATCTAGTCCAGATACAGATTTGCTGTATCCAGGACTGTTTGTACGCTCCTGAGCCCCCAAGACATTTTGTGTTGGAGGGAAGCCTTCTAGCTTATCAGTGGGAGTGGTAAGCACTAGGTAACCTATCTACCACACAAGGAATGGTTTCTGGCCCAGAAATTGTAGTTATTGACCATTTGGGCAGTTTTTCCTTCTCTCTCAACTTTCTGACTTAAAAGCCTGCATTTGCACTTGTTTCCCCCCTTTCCTGTAACTAGTCTAGTCCAGATACAGATTTGCTGTATCCAGGACTGTTTGTAAGCTCCTGAGCCCCCCAAGCCTTTCTGTGTTGGAGGGAAGCCTTCTAGCTTATCAGTCGGAGTGGTAAGCACTAGGTAACCTATCTACCACACAAGGAATGGTTTCTGGCCCAGAAACTGTAGTTATTGACCATTTGGGCAGTTTTTCCATCTCTCTCAACTTTCTGACTTAAAAGCCTGCATTTGCACTTGTTTTCCCCCTTTCCTGTAACTAGTTAGTCCAGATACAGATTTGCTGTATCCAGGACTGTTTGTAAGCTCCTGAGCCTCCCCCCCCAAGCCTTTTTGGTTGGAGGGAAGCCTTCTAGCTTATCAGTGGGAGTGGTAAGCACTAGGTAACCTATCTACCACATAAGGAGTGGTTTCTGGGCCCAGAAATTGTAGTTATTGGCCATTTGGGCAGTTTTTCCATCTCTCTCAACTTTCTGATTTAAAACCCCACATTTGCACTTGTATCCCCCTTTCCTGTAACTAGTCTAGTCTAGATACAGATTTGCTGTATCCAGGACTGCTTCTAAGCTTCTGAGTGCCCCAAGCCTTTCTGTGTTGGAGGGAAGCCTTCTAGCTTATCAGTGGGAGTAGTAAGCACTAGGTAACCTATCTACTATGTAAGGAGTCGTTTCTGGCCCAGAAACTGTAGTTATTGGCCATTTGGGCAGTTTTTTCATCTCTCTCAACTTCCTGATTCAAAAGCCTGCATGTGCACTTGTTTCCCCCTTTCCTGTAACTAGTCTAGTCCAGATACAGATTAGCTGTATCCAGGACTGTTTGTAAGCTCCTGAGCCCCCCAAACCTTTCTGTGTTGGAGGGAAGCCTTCTAGCTTATCAGTGGGAGTGGTAAGCACTAGGTAGGCTATCTACCACAGGAGGAGTGGTTTCTGGCCCAGATTTGTGGTTTATTGGTGTTTTGGGCAGTTTCTTCCATTTCTTTCAACTTTCTGGCTTAAAAGCCTGTGTTTGCGGTTGTTTCCCCCCTTTTCTGTAACTAGCCTAGTCCAGATACAGATTTGCTGTGTCCAGGACTGTAAGCTTCTGAGCCCCCCCCCCCCCAAGCATTTCTGTGTTGGAGGGAAGCTTTCTAGCATATCAGTGGGAGTGGTAAGCACTAGGTAGCCTATCTACCACAAGAAGAGTAGCTCCTGGCCCAGAATTTGTAGCTTATTGGGTGTTTGGACAGTTTTTCCATCTCTCACAACTTTCTAGTTTAAAAGCCCACATTTGCTCTTGTTTCCTGCCTTTCCTGTAAATAGTCTAGTCCAGATACAGACTTGCTGTATCCAAGACTGTTTAAAAGCTTCTAAGTGGTGCCAGAGTCTGCTCTTCAAATTTTCCCTTAGATCTACTAGTTCTCTCCTCTCCTGCACTTATACTAGCGTATTAGTCTAGCACTTTACCAGACTTCTTGTAGCAATTATTGCAGCACACAAGTGCTACCAGCACTAAATGTTCTACAAGGAAACAGATCTAGCAATTATTATTAATGCCCACCCCTCCAGGCATGTCTAAAGGTCAGTTCCCTGTGCTTTCTCCTATTAACCTGGTGAACTTGGGCATCCTTAGGCAATGTAGCTACTGCCTCATGTACACCAACAACCCTCTCGTCTTACCTTCTAACACTCAGACTTGCGAGAGATGCACTTATATATCCAAACTGGAAGACACGCACTCTCCAGCCAAGACCAGAATAGGTGGTCAAGAGGAGAAGGTCAACACTTGCACCACACCGCACTGAACACATAGCCCTCTGGAACACACAGCAGCACTGCCTTCACATAGAAACACAAACCACACACCCACCTTCATGGAGGCTCTCAATAAAAATCTACCCAAACAGCAGAGACCTCCAAGGCAGAAATGCACTCGACCACCACAACACAACACTAATCATGAGACACATAACTCTCCTAAACAGTGTGCCACTCAACCAAAGCTCCTAAGGCAAAACAACATGCCCAACACACTAGTCATAGGTGACTCGATAGTGAGGCACACTGATGTCCCACTCACTAGGTTGAATAAGGAGAAAGTAACAGTCAGCCACCTGTCAGGTGCCAGGATCTGACACATAATGCACACACTCAGGTCGCTCAACAACAGGTATAAATATGGCTCTGTCATTGTACATGTGGGTGTGAATGACCTGAGACGTACCTCCCTGGACTAAATGAAAAGAGACATGGAGGAGCTCTCGGATTATGCAACCCAGCCAGAGTATGACTCTAGCCCTGAGCAGCATCCTACCATCTCCTCGAATGATACCACAGTACAAGCAGAAAATGATTGATTTCAATAATTGGCTAAGTTTCTGGTGTCACTCTAAGGAGCTCCAGTATCTGTTTGCCTGGGATAATATGATTGACAGACCTCGATGCTTTGCCAGAGATGGCCTGCATATGTCACCCCTGGGCTGCCGGATACTGGCCAAGGCTCTTACCATCTGTATAGTGCCTTTTTTAGGCAGTGTTCCAAAGACCAAATTACCACCATAACAGCTACAAACAAATGCTATCTGAGGGTCATGTTGCTCAATGCTAGAAGTCTAAATCTCAAAATACACTCACGTGAGGCACTCCTGAAAATGGAGAACATTGACATTTGTGCTGTAACAGAGACCTGGTTCAAGGCAGCAGACAGCACCCCTGGGCTACCAGGCTATAACTCATTCCACAGCTGTCGGTCCCAGAACTTGGACCGAAGCTCCAAAGGCGGTGGTGTTTCCATATTCATAAAAGATGCACACACCTCCAGACTGGTAGCCCAACATAATGCATTAGAGATACTTCAGGTGCAGCTAACAGTGGGTAAGACATCAACTCAGGTCATAGCATGCTATAGGTCCCCTACCATGTCGCAAGACTCCCACTCCACGTTCCTAAGCACCCTGCAGAATAGGGTCCAACCTTATACTCTCTTACTAGGAGACTTCAACTATTCCTCCATTAACTGGGTAAACTACTCATGTACCAATACACTTGCCCAGCATTTCCTGGAGTTTATTAATTCCAATGCCCTGGACCAGTTTGTTCTTACCCCACTAGAGGTAGCAACATCCTTGACCTGGTCATTACTAACATGGGCGACCGTTGCTCTACACCAATAGTCAGCTACTCCCTGGTTAGATCCGACCACAAACTAATCACCTTGGAAAGCTAACTTTCGGACACTAAAACCAGAGGTGGCTAACTTCACGGCACCCATGCAAATAGAGAATAGTTGCATGACCGCAGAATCATACACCAATGCACTGTGCAAACACGTACACAAATGCACGGATCTCATCATACCCAATAGAACCAAGACACTCTCTTCCAAAAAAGGAAGGAGGAAACTGATGCGGAATAAGGTGAAGTCCCAAGACTGGAAAAAACTCCCTTATTTGTCTCAACAAAAAGTTGAGATCCCTCATCAAATCCTCTACAGCTAGCTATGAAAACAGAATTTCAGCAGACAGTAAAGACAACCACAAGGCCTTCTATAGCTATGTAAAGAATCTCCATGGCAATACCCAGATTTGCTCTGAGCTACTGCACAATGGTACCTCCTATACTGAACCAACAGATATTGCCAGTATACTGGCTAACAGATTCAGTGCCAACTTTACCCCTCTACCCCCCCCAACGGACCAATCACAATGCCAGTAGATTGCCAGGCACCCAGTATTACTGCTGCACAGGTTAAAACAGCACTGCCCAAGGCCAAGAATACAGCTTCTATGGGACCTGACAATATCCCTGATTATGTTCTACATGAACTACAGAGTGAACTGGCACCTCACCTGTGTGCCCTGTTCAGTCACAGCCTCACTTCAGGCTTTGTCCCTGCCAAATGGTGCACTGCTACAGTCATCCCTCTCCACAATGGAGGAGCGACTACAGACCCTGGGAACTATTGCCCCATTAGCTTGACAAGTCTGATATGCAAAGGTATGGGACGCATCATCATAGACCTAATAAACAAGGATATAGGGAATCTCTAAACTCTGGATCCCACACAGTTTGGTTTTGTGAAGGGTAGAGCATGCCTGCTCAACTTGGTCAACTTCTTTGAGTCAGTCACCAGAGCTGTGGATGAAGGCAAGGTGGTTCATGCAGCCTACCTTGATCTGGCCAAGGCTTTTGATACCATTCCCCACTCAGAAATCATAGAAAAACTCACTAAGCTAGGCATCAACCCCTATATCACTAGGTGGGTTGCAAAATGGCTCACAGATAGAACCCACAGTGTGAAAGTAGCTGACTCCAAGTCAGACTGACAGTTAGTCACAAGTGGAGTCCCACACGGTTCAGTCCTGGGTCATCTCCTGTTTGGTATCTACTTCTCTGAAGTCCAGGCCAAAATGAAGGGACTCTGGCTGACAAAGTTCACAGACAATTGCAAGGTGGGAGCTATTATTAACTCCCCAAGTGATGTTGACATCCTACAGAATGGCCTCACTGTGACCGACTGATGTCAGAGAACCATGGTCTTAAGCTCAAGGCCAAAAAATGTGTCGTCATCCCCTTTGGGAAAAACCTGGTTCCCATGAATTACCACATTGATGGTAGTCCACTGAACACAGAAGGCGTTATAAGGTATCTGGGAACACAGGTTGACAGCAACCTGTCTTTTGATCACCACTTTGCCAATGTGGTCAGAAAGTTCTTCTATGTGGCACATCTCATTACTAAGGGTTTTGCATCCAGGAAGAAAGAGGTCATTGTCTACCTCTACTCTTCCCTCATTAGGCCAATCAACGAGTACAATGCCCCATTTGGCATGTACCTCACCAGACACCTGCAACAACTGGAGAGGCTGCAAAAGTACCTCACAAAGAGGATCCTAGGCCTTAAACACTTATCCTATATGGACAGACTCAAAAAACTCCAACTATTCTCTGTCTCATATTGCCTACTTAGAGGCAGTCTCTGCTTGACTTACAAAGCCATGTCTGACCCAGCTCTGTTGGAAATGCTACATCTAAAGAAATCCCAATCCCTCCGCACCACACGCTCCAGAGACCCCTCCTC